>NC_135955.1:6019881-6059777 GCF_053455715.1 Rhinoraja longicauda | reverse complement strand
TCTTTCTCAATCCCATTCTCCTGCCTTCTCCCCATAACCCCTGCACCTGCAAACTGCTGGACAAACTCAGCGGGTCAGGCAGCATCCGTGTGTTAATCCCGGATTTTTTTTTAGATTTAGAGATACAGCGCGGAAACAGGCCCTTCGGCCCACCGGGTCCGTGCCGCCCAGCGATCCCGCACACTAACACTATCCTACACCCACTAGGGACAATTTTTACATTTACCCAGTCAATTAACCTACAAACCTATACGTCTTTGGAGTGTGGGAGGAAACAGAAGATCTCGGAGAAAACCCACGCAGGTCACGGGGGAGAACGTACAAACTCCGTACAGACGGCGCCCGTAGTCAGGATCGAACCTGAGTCTCCGGCGCTGCATTCGCTGTAAGGCAGCAACTCTACCGCTGCGCCACCGTGCCACCCCAATCTTTAACCCTCAGTCAGATTCAATAATAATTGAGACGAACACTGGCTGAGTGCAACAGGTTTATTAACCCGCGCGGGACTTGGTTCTAAAGTGTCTGATCAGACTCTTCCCAGAGCTTCCGAGACCTGATGGAGCAAGCTAACTTGTCTTACAACTTATCATATATTTATACAGAGTTCAACAAAGACTGGCAACAGTAATTATTAAAAACCAATCACAACTAATACACTTATACAGGAGGAATTACACAGTTACAGAAAAACAAAGCTAACCTATCAGTAATCATCACATGGTCTCAGGGAAAAACATCCAAACTTCATGATTTCATACTACAGACTCTAACAGCCATTTGTTACATGTGTCATAGTATGTCAGCAAAGACTCGATCTAACAAGGACTCAGTCAAAGATCAGGTTCCTTATCACTATACTGCCACGCTCTCTCTCATCTGCAAAAACACCCATCCATCAGTAAACACACACTCCCAAGAAGAGAGTGTGTTATCTATATACTAAAACTCGCGTTTGTTTGTTTGTTTGTTCCTGAACTACAGCCAAAACGGTACACGATAGCGCGACAATGTTAGGCCCACCTTACTCACCGTCGTCCCTTTGGTGCTAACGGAAGAAGTCTCATTGAAATCGGTGTTATATTTTAAAAGTTATTCACATTTTAAAGTTTAAATCTATCTCCTAGGGAGGGAGGGGGGAGGAGGGAGGATAAAGGGGGGTTAAGGGGGATGGAGTGAGGAGGGAGGGGATGGGGAGGGGGGAAGGGGGGAGTGGGAGTGGGAGGGGAAGGGGGAGGGAGAGGGAGGAGGAGGGAGAGGGAGGAGGGGATGGAGGAGGGGATGGAGGAGGGAGGATAAGGGGGGATTGAGTGGGGTGGAGTGGGGGAGGGGGAGAGGGGGGAAGGGGGGAGGGTGAGGGGAGTGGGAGTGGGAGGGGATGGAAGAGGGGATGGAGGAGGAAGGGAGTAGGGGGGAGGGAGGGAGGAAGGGAGGGAGTGGGAGGATGGAGGATAAGGGGAGATTGAGGGGGGTGGAGTGGGGGAGGGGAAGGGGGAGGGGGAAGGAGTGGGAGGGGATGGAGGAGGGGATAGAGGAGGGAGGGAGTAGGGAGGGAGTAGGGAGGGAAGGAGGGGGAGGAGGGAGGATAAGGGGGGATTGAGGGGGGATGGAGTGGGGGGGAGGAGAAGGATGAGAGGGGAAGGGGGGAGAGTGAGGGGAGTGGGAGGGGGAGGGGGTGGGAGGGGATGGGGAGAGGGGGAGAGGGGGAGAGAGGGGAGGGGGGAGGAGAGAGTGCTGCACCAATGCAGGAGAGGTTTGGGCCCAACGGGTCCACTTGGTCTAGTCTTTTCTCAGCATAACATCTCTCAACATCTTGTACCATCAGAAGAAAGACACCATACAAACGCCAGCACGTAGCTCCATGTGGTACAAGCATCAATCAGCTGGAGGTCAGGCAAGGTCAGGCTGATCGTTTACTTATTCTACTATTTTATTCTTTCTATCTTATACAGAGCCTAACATACTCTCGTGTGGAGGTGATGGACATGTGATGTTTCATGCCGCGACACTTTCGTTGGATCAGTCTGACCATTGGGATAAATAGACAATAGACAATAGGTGCAGGAGGAGGCCATTCGGCCCTTCGAGCCAGCACCGCCATTCAATGTGATCATGGCTGATCATTCTCAATCAGTACCCCGTCCCTGCCTTCTCCCCATACCCCCTGACCCCGCTATCCTTAAGAGCTCTATCTAGCTCTCTCTTGAATGCATTCAGAGGATTGGCCTCCACTGCCTTCTGAGGCAGAGAATTCCACAGATTCACAACTCTCTGACTGAAAAAGTTTTTCCTCATCTCCGTTCTAAGTGGCCTTCCCCTTATTCTTAAACTGTGGCCCCTGGTTCTGGACTCCCCCAACATTGGGAACATGTTTCCTGCCTCTAACGTGTCCAACCCCCTAATTATCTTATACGTTTCGATAAGATCCCCTCTCATCCTTCTAAATTCCAGCATGTACAAGCCTAGTCGCTCCAGTCTTTCAACATACGACAGTTCCGCCGTTCCGGGAATTAACCTAGTGAACCTACGCTGCACGCCTGAAGAAGGGTCCAGTCTCAGAATGTCATCTGTTTATTCCCTCCACAGATGCTGCCTGATCTTCTGAGTTCCCCCAGCACTTTGCTATTAACCCTGCTCCATAATGTGTTTGATTGTCACTGACCTGTGATGGATTTCTCAGCAAACCTCTTCACCATATAACAGAGAACATAGAAGCAGGATTTCTGGTGTAAAACAACAACAGAGCAGTACATTTCAGCTCAACTTCATGAAATGCCATGAATGTAAAGCCCCAGGGAAATAAGGAAGACAAATGCAATGCTAGCATTCATTTTGAGAGGATTGGAACATAAAAGCAAGGATGCAATGCTAAGGCTTTTGAAAGCACTGGCCAAACCACACTTGGTATATTCTGATCAGTTATACATAGTTCCCTGCCTCAACTACCTCCTCTGGCAGCTTGCTCCATGCACCCACCACCCTCTGCGTGAAAAAGTTACCCCTCAAATTCCTGTTAAACCTTTAACTCTTCACATTAAAACTATGTCCTCTGGTCCTCGATTCACCTACTCTGGGCAAGAGACTCTGTGCATTTACCCGATCTATTCCACTCAAGATAGACACAAAAAGCTGGAGTAACTCAGCGGGTCGGGCAGCATCTCTGGAGAACATGGATAGGTGATGTTTCATAGAGTGCTAGAGTAACTCAGCGGGTCAGGCAGCATCTCTGGAGAACATGGATAGGTGATGTTTCATAGAGTGCTAGAGTAACTCAGCGGGTCATAGAAACATAGAAACATAGAAAATAGGTGCAGGAGTAGGCCATTCGGCCCTTCGAGCCTGCACCGCCATTCAATATGATCATGGCTGATCATCCAGCTCAGTAACCTGTACCTGCCTTCTCTCCATACCCCCTAATCCCTTTAGCCACAAGGGCCACATCTAACTCCCTCTTAAATATAGCCAATGAACTGGCCTCAACTACCTTCTGTGGCAGAAAATTCCACAGACTCACCACTCTCTGTGTAAAGAAATGTTTTCTCATCTCGGTCCTAAAAGACTTCCCCCTTATCCTTAAGCTGTGAACCCTGGTTCTTGACTCCCCCAACATCGGGAACAATCTTCCCGCATCTAGCCTCTCCAACCCCTTAAGAATTTTATATGTTTCTATAAGATCCCCCCTCAGTCTTCTAAATTCCAGCGAGTACAAGACTTCTTCATATGAAAGTCCCGCCATCCCAGGGATCAATCTGGTGAACCTTCTCTGTACTCCCTCTAAGGCAAGAACGTCTTTCCTCAGGTTAGGAGACCAAAACTGCACACAATACTCCAGGTGTGGTCTCACCAAGGCCTTGTACAACTGCAGCAGAACCTCCCTGCTCCTAAACTCAAATCTTCTTGCTATGAATGCCAACATACCATTCGCTTTCTTCACTGCCTGCTGCACCTGTACGCTTGCTTTCAATGACTGGTGCACCATGACACCCAGGTCACGTTGCATCTCCCCTTCTCCTAATCGTTCATCATTCAGGTAATACTCTGCTTTCCTGTTCTTGCCGCCAAAGTGGATAACCTCACATTTATCCACATTATCCACATTATATTGCATCTGCCATGTATTTGCCCACTCGCCTAATCTGGGTGCTGGAGTAACTCAGCAGGTCAGGCAGCTTCTCTGGAGAGAAGGAATGGGTGACGTTTCGGGTCGAGGCCCTTCTTCAGACTGGTTAGGGATAAGGGAAACGAGAGATTATAGACGGTGATGTGGGGAGATAAAGAACAATGAATGAAAGATAATGCAAAAAGGTAACGATGATAAAGGAAACAGGCCATTGTTATCTGTTTGTGGGGTGAAAATGAGAAGCTGGTGCGACTTGGGTGGGGGCGGGATGGAGAGAGAGGGAATGCTGGGGCTACCTGAAGTGAGAGAAATCAATATTCACACCACTGGGCTGTGAGCTGCCCAAGCAAAATATGAATTGCTGTTCCTCCAATTTGCATTTAGCCTCACTCTGACAATGGAGGAGACCGAGGACAGCTCCTATTCCTCTCGTGATTTTATACACCTCTATAAGATCACCCCTCATCCTCCTGTGCTCCAAGGAACAGAGTCCCAGTCTACTTAACCTCTCCCTATAGCTCAGACCGTCTAGTCCTGGCAACATCCTTGTGAATCTCCCCTGTACCCTTTCCAGTTTGACAGCATCTTTCCTATAACATGGTGCCCAGAACTGAACACAAAGCTCTCGATGCAACCTCACCAATGTCTTATACAACTGCAACATGACCTCCCAACTTCTGTACTCAATATTCTGACTGACGAAGGCCAATGTGGCAAAAGGCCTTTTTGACCACCCCATCTACCTGCGACTCGACCTTCAAGAAACCATGCACCTGCACTCCTAGATCCCTCTGAAGAAGGGTCTCGACCCAAAACGTCACCCATCCCCTCTCTCCTGAGATGCTGCCTGACCCGCTGAGTTACTCCAACATTTTGCGTTACCTAGATCCCTCTGCTCGACGACACTCCCCAGAGCCCGACCATTCACTGCGTAGGTCCCGCCACTGTTGGACTTCCCAAAATGTAACACCTCACATTTCTCTGTTATTAAATTCCATCAACTATTCCTCAGCCCGCCTGGCCCAGCCAACCGATCCAGATCCTGGAAGCGATCTTTCACAACCATCTTCACCGTCTGCAAAAAACCACCCTCTTTTTGCGTCACCAGCAAACTTGGCAATCTTGCCCTTTATGTTCCCATCCAAATCATTGATGTAGATGACAAACAGTTAACGAGCCCGGCACCGAACCCTGAGGAACACCACTGGTCGCGGGAGTGGATGCGGAGGGGAATGTTTTCAGTGGGGGGGGGGGGAAAGTCTAGGACCAGAGGGCACAGTCATCTGACTCACTCATGAGTCTGAACTGTGACTCTGGATGCACAATCAGTATCCCGTGCCTGCTTTCTCCCCATATCCCTTGATTCCGCTAGCCCCTAGAGCTCTATCTAACTCTCTTTTAAATTTGTCCAGTGAATTGGCCTCCACAGCCTTCTGCGGCAGAGAATTCCACAAATTCACAACTCTCTGGTTGAAAAAAGTTGCATTTAGTGAACCTACGCTGCACGCCCTCAATAGCAAGAATGTCCTTCCTCAAATTTGGAGACCAAAACTGCACACAGTACTCCAGGTGCGGTCTAACTAGGGCCCTGTACAACTGCAGAAGGACCTCTTTGCTCCTATACTCAACTCCTCTTGTTATGAAGGCCAACATTCCATTGGCTTTCTTCACTGCCTGCTGTACCTGCATGCTTCCTTTCAGTGACTGATGCACTAGGACACCCAGATCTCGTTGTACGTCCCCTTTTCCTAACTTGACACCATTCAGATAATACTCTGCCTTCCTATTCTTACCTCTGCCTTATTCTAACCTCACTTATCCACATTAAACTGCATCTGCCATGCATCCGCCCACTCTAGTGAACCTACGCGGCATGCCCTCAATAGCAAGAATATCCTTCCCCAAATTTGAAAACTGCACACAGTACTCCAGGTGCGGTCTCACTAGGGTCCTGTACAACTGCAGAAGGACCTCTTTGCTCCTGTACTCATTATACAGATTGTACCACGTGACATTAGATTCGACGCTTGTAATGGCCGGAGGGTTTAAAAGGATTTCAACTGCCCCTGTCGACCTGCGTTAGATGCAAAGATCTGTGAGCATTGTCAAAGAATTTTAACAAACATCCTAAGGCTCAATAATGAGTGTTTGTCCGTACACAAGCTTCACAAAGGGGATTTCACAAGCAGCTCTCATTAAAAAGAATGGAAATGCAAAGCAAAGGTCATCTGGCCTTCATCCATCATCCTGTCTACGACAATTATAGCGAATATTTAACTGCCTGAAAAGATGGCTGCTGTTAGTTACGCTTCTAAAGAGAAACCCACATCAATTACACAGAAATGTGCATCAAAAATCATCCTGATCTCCCATCCACCTCAGCGGCGATCTTTGAACCATCTTTCATTTGACCTTATCTACACACTAAAACTCTCGTTTGTTTGTTTGTTTGTTTGTTTGTTCCTGAACTACGGCCAAAACGGTGCACAACAGCGTGACAATTTCCGGCCCACCTTACTCACCGTCATCCCCTTGGTGCTAATGGAAGAAGTTTATTCACAAACTGCTGGAGTAACTCAGCAGGTCAGGCAGCATCTCGGGAGAGAAGGAATGGGTGACGTTTCTGGTCGAGACCCTTCTTCAGACTGATGTCAGGGGAGGGGGCGGGACAAAGGAAGGAGGGGGGAGGGGGGAGGGGAGGAAGGGGGGAGGGGGTGGAGGGGGAGAGGGGAGGGGAGAGGGAGGGAGGGGGTGAGGGGGTGAGGGGGGAGGGGGAGGGAGGGAGGGGGCGGAGGGGGCGGAGGGGGCGGAGGGAGGGAGGGGTTGAGGGGGAGGGGAGGGGGAAGGGAGGGAGGGAGGGAGGGAGGGAGGGAGGGAGGGAGGGAGGGAGGGAGGGAGGGAGGGAGGGAGGGAGGGAGGGAGGGAGGGAGGGAGGGAGGGAGGGAGGGAGGGAGGGAGGGAGGGAGGGAGGGAGGGAGGGAGGGAGGGAGGGAGGGAGGGAGGGAGGGAGGGAGGGAGGGAGGGAGGGAGGGAGGGAGGGAGGGAGGGAGGGAGGGAGGGGAGCGTGAAGGAAAGGAGGGGGAAGGGGTGAGGGGAGGGGGAGGGGGGGAGAGGGTGGAGGGGTTGGGGAGGAGGGAAGGAGGGGAGAGGAGGGGGGGAGGAGAGGGTGCTGCACCAATGCAGGAGAGATTTGGGCCCAATGGGTCCACTTGGTCTAGTTTTGCACTAAACGCCGTACTCTTTATTCGTCACCTGTACACTGTGGACAGCTCGATTGCAATCATGCACAGTATTTCCTAGCGCACTACAAAATGATATTCTAACCTTTATCGCACAACAAAAAAGCTTTTCAATGTACCTCTGCGCAAGTGACAATAAACTACACTCTAACGAAAGCTTTTCCCTGTATCTCAGTTCACAGGACAATAAACAAAACTAAACTTAACAAACTGAAGCACGACGTAGAATGAGTGCGCATGAGAAAAGTATTGCAGACTTCCGCTCTGAACTTACGTCAGGAACATGCAGGAGGTCAGCATCAGCCCGTGGGACTCTGCGGTTGAACTCTGCATCCAATACACCTGCAGTTCATGCCCATCCCAAACTGAGAGAGTGGATGCAGCCCTTTTAAGGGCAGTGAATCTGTGGAACTCTTTGCCACGGAAGGCTACGGAGGCCAAGTCAGTGGAGATATTTAAGGCCGAGATAATGGCCTGTCCCAGTAACGCGATTTTTAAGGCGACTGCCAGCGACTGACAAAGTCGTAGCAGATCGGCGGAATTTTCTTTCACCCCCACGACAATGACCGCGACAATGACCACGACAATGACCACAACAATGACCACAACAATGACCACGACAATGACCACGACAATGACCACGACAATGACCATGACAATGACCGCAACAATGACCACGACAATGACCACGATAGTGACCATGACAATGAGCACAATGACCACGACAATGACCACGACAGTGCCCACGACAGTGACCACGACAGTGACCACGACAGTGACCACGACAATGACCACAATGACCACAACAATGACCACAATGACCACAATGACCACGACAATGACCACGACAATGACCACAATGACCACAACAATGCCCTCGACAATGACCACGACAATGACCACAATGACCACGACAGCGACCATGACAACGACCACGACAACGACCACGACCACGACAATGACCACGACAGTGACCACGACAATGCCCTCGACAATGAACACGACAACGACCACGACAACGACCACGACAACGACCACGACAACGACCACGACAACGACCACGACAACGACCACGACAACGACCCTTCTTCAGACTGATGTCAGAGGGGCGGGACAAAGGACGGATATAGGTGGAGACAGGAAGACAGTGGGAGAACCGGGAAGGGGGAGGGGAAGAGAGGGACAGAGGAACTATCTAAAGTTGGAGAAGTCGATGTTCATACCGCTGGACAGCAAGCTGCCCAGGCGAAATATGAGGTGCTGTTCCTCCAATTTCCGGTGGGCCTCACTATGGCACTGGAGGAGGCCCATGACAGAAAGGTCAGACTGGGAGTGGGAGGGGGAGTTGAAGTGCTCAGCCACCGGGAGATCAGGTTAGTTAAGGTGTTGGTGTTGAGTGAAGCGATCGCCGAGCCTGCGTTTGGTTTCGCCGATGTAAAGAAGTTAACATCTAGAGCAGCGGATACAATAGATGATGTTGGAGGAGGTGCAGGTGATCTCTTTGGTAATCAAGAACTAGTTTGTCACCTAATGAAGGAACAGCAGAAGAAGTGTCTCGACCCGAAACGTCACCCATTACTTCTCTCCCGAGATGCTGTCTGACCCGCTGAGTTACTCCAGCATTTTGTGTCTATTTTAGAAAAAAATAGTTTGTTATTGAGCAATTATATTTACAATCTATGTACTAAAACTCTTGTTTGTTTGTTCCTGAACTACATCCAAAACGGTCCACGATAGCGCGACAATGTTAGGCCCACCTTACTCACCGTCGTCCCTTTGGTGCTAATGGAAGAAGTTTCATTGAAATCGGTGTTATATTTTTAAAGTTATTCACATTTCAAAGTTTTAATCTATCTCCTGGGGAGGGAGGGGGGAGGGAGGGAGGGGGGTGGAGTGGGGGGAAGGGAAAGGGGGAGGGAGGTGGAGGGAGGGGGGAGGCAGTTGGAGGGTGGGGGGAGGGAGGTGGGAGGAAGGAGATTAAGGGGGGTTCCGGGGGTTGGAGTGGGGGAGAGTGAGAGGGGGGTGGCAAGTGGAGGGGGAAGGGGAGTGAGGTGGGGGGAGGGAAGGGGGTGGAGGGGGCTGAGGGTGGGGGGAGGGGAAGGGAGGAGGAGGGGGGTGGTGGGTGGGGAGGGGAAGGGGGGAGTGGGATGGGTGAGGGGGAGGGGGAGGGGGGTGGCGAGGGGAGGGGGAAGGGGGAGAGGGTTGGGGTTGGGAAGGGGGGTGGAGGTGGCTGAGGGGGGGAAGGGGATTTGGATGGTGGTGGGCGGGCGGAGAGGGGGGGTGGAGGAGGGGGTGAGGGGGGAAGGGGGGGGTGGGAAGGGAGGAGGGGGTGGTGGATGGGGGAGAGGGGAGTGGAGGGGAGGGTGGGTGGAGGGAGGTGGGAGGTTAAGGGGAGTTGGAGTGGGGGGGAGAGGGAGGGGGGAGGGGGATGGGGCTGAGGGGGAGGGGGGTGGCGAGGAGTGGGGGAAAGGGGAGAGAGGTGGGGGAAGGGAAGAGGGGTGGGGGTAGAGAGGGGGGTGGCGAGGGGAAGGGGAGAGGGGTGGGGGAGGGGATGGGGGAGTGGGGGGAGGGGGAGGGGAATGGGGGAGTGGGACGGGGCTGAGGGGGGAGGGGGAGGGGGGTGGGGGAAGGGGAAGAGAGATGGGGGAGGGAAGGGGGGTGGAGGGGGTGGAGGGGGCTGAGGGGGGGAAGGGGGGAGGAGGGGATGCTGCACCAATGCAGGAGAGGTTTGGGCCCATTTGTCTAGTATATCCTATTTCTCAGCTATCAAATCCACTTCCTTTCAGTTTTATGATATAACATTTGATACCAATGAGCATCTCTTACCATGAGTGGTTAAAAAATAATTTGTTCTTCAGTTGGAAATTGTCAGAAGGACCATTGCTTTGGGCTGTACTTTAAATAGTCAGGCACAGCATATTGTAATCTCCTGAGTCTGCTGCAGTCTGTGGGCTTAAATCTTTCATCCCACTGCCAGTGTGATCTCTTTCTCACCTGTTACACTGCTACATCCAACAGCCCAGCATCATCTTATCATCCATCTGGGTACATCTCGCCCATCGGAACGTATAGATGCTGAATTTAACGATGCAGACAGACACGGCCTGCGGGAGTCACCCAGCGGGCCAAGGCAGGGCCAGGAACCCTTCTTTCCAGACGTCCAGCCTGACAAAGGTCTCCCACCCGAGAAACGTCACCCATCCTCTTGTCTCCCCTGATGAGAGGGGATCTGACAGAGACGTAGAAAATTATAAAAGGACCGGGCAAGCTAGATGCAGGGAAAAATGGTTCCCAATGTCGGGGGAGTCCAGAACCAGGGGCCACACACAGTTTCTATAAGAAACTTACAAAATTCTTAAGGGGTTGGGCAGGCTAGATGCAGGAAGATTGTTCCCGATGTTGGGGAAGTCCAGAACAAGGGGTCACAGTTTAAGGATAAGGGGGAAGTCTTTTAGGACCGAGATGAGAAAGTTTTTTTTCACACAGAGTGGTGAATCTGTGGAATTCTCTGCCACAGAAGGTAGTTGAGGCCAGTTCATTGGCTATATTTAAGAGGGAGTTAGATGTGGCCTTTGTGGCTAAAGGGAACAGGGGGTATGGAGAGAAGGCAGGTACGGGATACTGAGTTGGATGATCAGCAATGATCATATTGAATGGTGGTGCAGGCTCGAAGGGCCGAATGGCCTACTCCTGCACCTATTTTCTATGTTTCTATGTTGCTATGTCTTAGAATAAAGGGGAGGCCATTTAAAACTGAGGTGAGAAGGAACTTTTTCACCCAGAGAGTTGTGAATTTGTGGAATTCTCTGCCACAGAAGGCAGTGGAGGCCAATTCACTGGATGAATTTAATAGAGAGTTAGATAGAGCTCTAGGGGCTAGTGGAATCAAGGGATATGGGGAGAAGGCAGGCATGGGTTACAGATTGAGAATGATCAGCCATGATCACAATGAATGGCGGTGCAGGCTCGATGGGCCGAATGGCGTCCTCCTGCACCTATTTTCTATGTTTCTATGTTTCCATGTGATGCTGCCTGACCCGCTGAGTTACTCCAGCACATTGCGTCTGTCTTCGGTATAAACCAGCGTCTGCAGTTCCTTCCTGCACTGTATTTAACAATCTCTAGCAACCCCTGCCCACTTTTACCCACTTTTACCCCCTTTCCCTCCCTCCACTCCTCTGGCTGCACTTTTTTTCCTTTTCTTGTTCCTTGTGGGTGGCACAGGGGGCACAGCTGGCAGAGCCACTGCCTCTCAGACCCGGGTTCGATCCTGACACCGGGCGCTGTCCGAGCGGAGTTTGCACGTTCTCCCTCTCTCTGTAAGAAAATAACTGCAGATGCCGGTACAAATCGAAGATATTTATTCACAAAATGCTGGAGTAACTCAGCAGGTCAGGCAGCATCTCAGGAGAGAAGGAATGGGCGACGTTTCGGGTCGAGACCCTTCTTCAGACTGATGTCAGGGGGGCGGGATAAAGGAAGGATATAGGTGGAGACAGGAAGATAGAGGGAGAACTGGGAAGGGGGAGGGGAAGAGAGGGACAGAGGAACTATTGGGGTTTTTTTGTGTGACTGCTATGTAATTTCGTTCGGTACCTTGGTACCGAATGACAAATAAAGCTCTGTTGTTGACTATCTAAAGTTGGAGAAGTCAATGTTCATACCACTGGGCTGCAAGCTGCCCAAGCGAAATATGAGGTGCTGTTCCTCCAATTTCCAGTGGGCCTCACTATGGCACTGGAGGAGGCCCATGACAGAAAGGTCAGACTGGTAGTGGGAGGGGGAGTTGAAGTGCTGAGCCACCGGGAGATCAGGTTGGCTAAGGTGGACTGAGCGAAGGTGTTGAGCGAAACGATCGTCAAGCCTGTGTTTGGTTTCGCCGATGTAGAGAAGTTGACATCTGGAGCAGCGGATACAATAGATGAGGTTGGAGGAGGTGCAGGTGAACCTCTGTCTCACCTGGAAAGACTGTTTGGGACCTTGGATGGAGTTGAGGGGGGAAGGTGTTGTAACTCCTGCGGTTGCAGGGGAACCTGTCTCTTTTTTTTTTAGAGATACAGCGCGGAAACAGGCCCTTCGGCCCACCGAGTCCATGCCGACCAGCGATCCCCGCACACTAACACTATCCTACACACACTAGGGACAATTTCTACATTTACCCAATCAATTAACTTACATACTTGTACGTCTTTGGAGTGTGGGAGGAAACCGAAGATCACGGAGAAAACCCACGCAGGTCACGGGGAGAACGTACAAACTCCGTACAGACGGCGCCCGTAGTCAGGATCGAACCTGAGTCTCCGGCGCTGCATTCGCTGTAAGGCAGCAACTCTACCGCTGCGCCACCGTGCTGGCCCTCTGTGTGGGTTTACTCCGGGTGCTCCGGTTTCCTCCAAAATATCCCGTAGACTTTCCGTACGGGGTGGGGGTTGTAGATGAATTGCCCTCTGTAAATAGCTCCCGGCACGTATAGGGAGTGGATGGGAAAAGCTTGTCGATGGTCGGCGAAGACTTGGTGGGCCGATCTGCCTGCTTCCAGAATCAGAATAATCAGAATCAGAATCAGAATCGCCTTTATTTGTCAACCAACAAAACAAGTCTTTTGGACGAGATTCTGTCACCCACAGTCCAACAATAAGAGCAATAAAAAATAAGCAATAACACACACACAATCACAAACCAACACAAAACAAACAGAAACATCCATCACCGTAAGTCTCCTGCAGTCCCCTCCTCACTGTGATGGAAGGCCAGAATGTAATTTCTCTTCCCCTGCCGTCTTCTCCCGCGGTCAGGCTGTTGGAGTTGCCACGTCGCGGCGGTCTGGACTCCCAACATTGAAGCCCCCGCCGGGCGGAGACATAAGTAAATCTCAGGTTTTTTAAATTAACTTTAAAATCTGCTTCTTCCACCCTTTCATAGTCATTCTATTCACCTCTCGTACGGCCTTCCACACCATAAGCTCCCTTCTTTCCCCACTTTTCCAATTCCTTTGAAAATGGGACATTGACTCAGTCTCACTCCCCCACAGATTTTTTTTAGATTTAGAGATACAGTGCGGAAACAGGCCCTTCGGCCCACCGGGTCCGCGCCGCCCAGCGATCCCCGCACACTAACACTATCCTACACACACTGGGGACAATTCTTTTTAACATATTACCCAGTCAATTAACCTACATGCCTGTACGTCTATGGAGTGTGGGAGGAAAGCGAAGATCTCGGAGAAAACCCACGCAGGTCATGGGGAGAACGTACAAACTCTGTACAGACGGCGCCAGTAGTCAGGATCAAACCTGAGTCTCAGGCACTGCATTCGCTGTAAGGCAGCAACTCTATTGCTGCGTCACCGTGCCACCCACCCAGATGCTGCTCAACCAGATGTGTATTCTCACCGCTTCCTGCTTTTCATTTGGATTTCCAGAACATATTCTGGGGCCTTCATTTGAAAAGGCCCCTTCTTCCTCTTCTTGCGTTTGAGGCAGCAGGAGTTACGAAGCTGCTTCTGCTGCTGCTGCTGTCTCTGTTAGTTGTCGTTCTCCTGACTGAGGTGGGTTGACAGGGCTTATCACGGGGAAGGTCGACAACGTGAGCCCCTTGGAAACGCTTCTTTCGTTGTCATCGGATCTCCAACGCGAGATAAATATCAACAGAGGACATTTTAGCCAATAGTTTGCGAATGCTTACAATAGTCAACCACCAACCCTCTGGAAATGGGCAAAAACATCCACTTTTCAGTCTTTCTGATTTTCATTTGCTGTTTAGATTCACTGCCAGTTCTCTTCCAGAAGTTGGCAAACTTGAATAAGATCTCCATTCTCAGGCGGGGTTTCTGACCATCCATTTTACCTGGAAAAAAAATTGCTACAAAGTGCTGGAGTATCAGGTCGCATCTCTGAGAAATGTGGATGGTTGCCATTTTAAACCTACCCACCCGCACGTCTTTGGAGTGTGGGAGGAAACCGGAACACCCGGGGAAAACACCCCGTGGTAACGGGAAGAACATGGAAACATAGAAAATAGGTGCAGGAGTAGGCCATTCGGCCCTTCGAGCCTGCACCGCCATTCAATATGATCATGGCTGATCATCCAACTCAGTATCCCGTACCTGCCTTCTCTCCATACCCCCTGATCCCTTTAGCCACAAGGGCCACATCTAACTCCCTCTTAAATATAGCCAATGAATTGGCCTCAACTATGTTCTGTGGCAGAGAATTCCACAGACTCACCACTCTGTGTGAAAAAAAACGTTCTCATCTCGGTCCTAAAAGACTTCCCCCTTATCCTTAAACTGTGACCCCTTGTTCTGGACTTCCCCAACATCGGGAACAATCTTCCTGCATCTAGCCTGTCCAACCCCTTAAGAATTTTGTAAGTTTCTATAAGATCCCCCCTCAATCTTCTAAATTCCAGCGAGTAAAAGCCGAGTCTATCCAGTCTTTCTTCATATGAAAGTCCTGCCATCCCAGGAATCAATCTGGTGAACCTTCTCTGTACTCCCTCTATGGAAAGAATGTCTTTCCTCAGATTAGGAGACCAAAACTGTACACAATACTATTGTACAATCCATGCAGACAGCACCCGCGGTCAGAATTGAACGCGGGTCTCTGGCACTGGGAGGCAGCAACTCTACCACTGGGCCTGTTGCTTGAGACTCCTCGACCCGGGGGGAAAGACTGTGACTGTCTGCCCGACCTCTCCCTGGAGCTAATACCCCCTGACCCAGGCATTGTCCTGGTCAATCTGCTCTGCCCTGTCTACCAATCCTCCACATCAGTTCAGGTACTAAGAAACGAACATACAATGGCACACAAACATAACAGCACATACATAAACAGTTCACAGCGCCCCCTCAATGAGCCTCAAACACTAGGGAGTAGAAATAGGTTTAGAGCCTGGACTTAAAGGAGTGGATGGAGGGGGCAGTTCTGATGGGGAGAGGGATGCTGTTCCACAGTCTAGGAGCTGCAACCCAAAAGCGCGGTCACCCCTGACCTTAAGCCTAGACCGCGGGATAGTGAGTAGCCCCAAGTCGGCCGACCTGGAGTTAGAGAGGTGGGTTAGAAGATTTTTGATATGGGGGGAGGGGGGGGGGGCAAGCCTGTTTAGGGCTTTGTATGTGAATAGGAGGAGCTTGAAGTTGATTCTGTACCGTACTGGGAGCCAGTGGAGAGAGGCCAGAATCGGGGTGATGTGGTCCCTTTTACGGGTACCCGTCAGGAGTTTCGCTGCGGTGTTTTGGACCAATTGCAGGCGGGACAGGGATGATTGGCTGATCCCAGTGTATAGGGAGTTGCAGTAGTCTAGGCGAGAGGAGATGAATGCGTGGATGATTTTTTCAATGTGGTCAAATTGGAGGAATGGTTTGATTTTAGGTAGAGTTGCTGCCTTACAGCACCTGAACTGCACGCAATACTTCGAACGTGGCCTAAACAAAGTCCTGCGAAGCAACATCGTGACATCCTGACTCTCATGGCCAAGTTAAGACGATACTTTAAACTTGAACTGTACAAAATGGCACCAGAAATGTAGCAAGTCTTGCTTACTGTCTCAGTGTAAGCTACTATTCTTACACTCTTAGATTTAAGTATGATTGTGCCTACATGTAGTGCCATTTTACTAGGGTTGCCAACTTTCTCATTCCTATATAAGGGACATGGTGATATCACCGTCCCCGCGCCCCACGGGACCTATCCCAGCCAGCGGCCACGTGCTCCCGCTCCACCAATGGCGGCCGCTCGGGCCGAGAAGTGGGTTGTTACGCTACCTCCGTTAGGCGTTCCCGGGCCTCCGGACTTACACTGTCCGGACCTATAGTGGCCCCCGGGCCTAGAGTGTCCGGGCCTAGAGTGTCCAGGCCTAGAGTGTCCGGGCGTACAGTGTCCGGGCCTACAGTGTCCGGGCCTACAGTGTCCGGGCCTACAGTGTCCAGGCCTGGAGTGTCCGGGCCTGGAGTGTCCGGGCCTGGAGTGTCCGGGCCTACAGTGTCCAGGCCTGGAGTGTCCGGGCCTAGAGTGTCCGGGCCTACAGCCCCTCCCCCCCTCGGGCCTAATACGAGACAAGGGTGGTCCCGTACAGGACAAACCAATTTAGCCCCATATACGGGATGTCCCGGCTAATGTTGAAAGACTGGAGCGACTAGGCTTGTATACACTGGAATTTAGAAGGATGAGAGGGGATCTTATCGAAACGTATAAGATTATTAAGGGGTTGGACACGTTAGAGGCAGGAAACAAGTTCCCAATGTTGGGGGAATCCAGAACCAGGGGCCACAGTTTAAGAATAAGGGGTAGGCCATTTAGAACGGAGATGAGGAAAAACTTTTTCAGTCGGAGAGTTGTGAATCTGAGGAATTCTCTGCCTCAGAGGGCAGTGGAGGCCAATTCTCTGAATGCATTCAAGAGAGAGCTACATAGAGCTCGGACACTGTTGGCCCGGAGAGTGTAGGCCCGGACAGTGTTCGGGGAGCGGGGCCGAGTGTATTCGCCTAATGGAGAATGCGTAGCAACCCGCCTCCCGGCCCGGGCGGCCGCCATTGGTGGAGCGGGAGCACGTGGCCGCCGGCTGGGTGAGGTCACGTGGGGCGCAGGGCGGTGACGTCACCCTTTGTCCCTTATTTGGGAGTGAGAAAGTTGGCAACCCCTAACTCACAGGATCAAAGGAACCCAGCACACCCAAGGAAATGGTTGAAAGACAGTATCAAGGACCACCTCCAGCACACAGGCCGAGCCCGGAAAGAACTGGAAGCCCGTGCCACTGGCAGGACAGGCTGGCGTATAACTACTCGGAATGTGGTCAGCAGTTTCAAAGACAAAGTTGGAATTCATAGACGGTGATGTGGGGAGGTAAAGAACAATGAATGAAAGATAATGCAAAAAGGTAACTATGATAAAGGAAATAGGATGTTTGTTGGGTGAAAACGAGAAGCTGGTGCGACTTGGGTGGGGGCGGGATAGAGAGAGAGAGAGGGAATGCCGGGGCTACCTGAAGGGAGAGATGTCAATATTCACCCCACTGGGCTGAGGAAGGGTCTCGACCCGAAACGTCGCCCATTCCTTCTCTCCTCAGATGCTGCCTGACCTGCTGAGTTACTCCAGCATTTTGTGAATAAATACCACTGGGCTGTAAGCTGCCCAAGCGAAATATGAGATGCTGTTCCTCCAATTTGCGTTTAGCCTCATTCTGACAATGGAGGAGACCAAGGACAGAAAGGTCAGTGTGGGAATGGGGAGGAGAATTAAAGTGTCCAGCAACCGGGAGATCAGGTCGGTTCAGGCGGGCTGAGAGAAGGTGTTCCGCGTAAACGATCGCCCGGTCTGCGTTTTTATCATTGCCTGGCTGGGGAGATGAACAACCGTGGCTGTTATTTTTCCCACGTATAGATGCTGAATTTAACGATGCAGACAGACACGGCCTGCGGGAGTCACCCAGCGGGCCAGGCAGGGCCAGGAACCCTTCTTTCCAGACGTCCAGCCTGACAAAGGTCTCCCACCCGAGAAACGTCACCCATCCTCTTGTCTCCCCTGAAGAGAGGGGATCTGACAGAGACGTATAAAATTATAAAAGGACCGGGCAAGCTAGATGCAGGGAAAAATGGTTCCCAATGTCGGGGGAGTCCAGAACCAGGGGCCACACACAGTTTCTATAAGAAACTTACAAAATTCTTAAGGGGTTGGGCAGGCTAGATGCAGGAAGATTGTTCCCGATGTTGGGGAAGTCCAGAACAAGGGGTCACAGTTTAAGGATAAGGGGGAAGTCTTTTAGGACCGAGATGAGAAAGTTTTTTTTCACACAGAGTGGTGAATCTGTGGAATTCTCTGCCACAGAAGGTAGTTGAGGCCAGTTCATTGGCTATATTTAAGAGGGAGTTAGATGTGGCCTTTGTGGCTAAAGGGAACAGGGGGTATGGAGAGAAGGCAGATACGGGATACTGAGTTGGATGATCAGCAATGATCATATTGAATGGTGGTGCAAGCTCGAAGGGCCGAATGGCCTACTCCTGCACCTATTTTCTATGTTTCTATGTTGCTATGTCTTAGAATAAAGGGGAGGCCATTTAAAACTGAGGTGAGAAGGAACTTTTTCACCCAGAGAGTTGTGAATTTGTGGAATTCTCTGCCACAGAGGACAGTGGAGGCCAATTCACTGGATGAATTTAATAGAGAGTTAGATAGAGCTCTAGGGGCTAGTGGAATCAAGGGATATGGGGAGAAGGCAGGCATGGGTTACAGATTGAGAATGATCAGCCATGATCACAATGAATGGCGGTGCAGGCTCGATGGGCCGAATGGCGTCCTCCTGCACCTATTTTCTATGTTTCTATGTTTCCATGTGATGCTGCCTGACCCGCTGAGTTACTCCAGCACATTGCGTCTGTCTTCGGTATAAACCAGCGTCTGCAGTTCCTTCCTGCACTGTATTTAACAATCTCTAGCAACCCCTGCCCACTTTTACCCCCTTTCCCTCCCTCCACTCCTCTGGCTGCACTTTTTTTCCTTTTCTTGTTCCTTGTGGGTGGCACAGGGGGCACAGCTGGCAGAGCCACTGCCTCTCAGACCCGGGTTCGATCCTGACACCGGGCGCTGTCCGAGCGGAGTTTGCACGTTCTCCCTCTCTCTGTAAGAAAATAACTGCAGATGCCGGTACAAATCGAAGATATTTATTCACAAAATGCTGGAGTAACTCAGCAGGTCAGGCAGCATCTCAGGAGAGAAGGAATGGGCGACGTTTCGGGTCGAGACCCTTCTTCAGACTGATGTCAGGGGGGCGGGATAAAGGAAGGATATAGGTGGAGACAGGAAGATAGAGGGAGAGCTGGGAAGGGGGAGGGGAAGAGAGGGACAGAGGAACTATTGGGGTTTTTTTGTGTGACTGCTATGTAATTTCGTTCGGTACCTTGGTACCGAATGACAAATAAAGCTCTGTTGTTGACTATCTAAAGTTGGAGAAGTCAATGTTCATACCACTGGGCTGCAAGCTGCCCAAGCGAAATATGAGGTGCTGTTCCTCCAATTTCCAGTGGGCCTCACTATGGCACTGGAGGAGGCCCATGACAGAAAGGTCAGACTGGTAGTGGGAGGGGGAGTTGAAGTGCTGAGCCACCGGGAGATCAGGTTGGCTAAGGTGGACTGAGCGAAGGTGTTGAGCGAAACGATCGTCAAGCCTGTGTTTGGTTTCGCCGATGTAGAGAAGTTGACATCTAGAGCAGCGGATACAATAGATGAGGTTGGAGGAGGTGCAGGTGAACCTCTGTCTCACCTGGAAAGACTGTTTGGGACCTTGGATGGAGTTGAGGGGGGAAGGTGTTGTAACTCCTGCGGTTGCAGGGGAACCTGTCTCTTTTTTTTTTAGAGATACAGCGCGGAAACAGGCCCTTCGGCCCACCGAGTCCACGCCGACCAGCGATCCCCGCACACTAACACTATCCTACACACACTAGGGACAATTTCTACATTTACCCAATCAATTAACTTACATACTTGTACGTCTTTGGAGTGTGGGAGGAAACCGAAGATCACGGAGAAAACCCACGCAGGTCACGGGGAGAACGTACAAACTCCGTACAGACGGCGCCCGTAGTCAGGATCGAACCTGAGTCTCCGGCGCTGCATTCGCTGTAAGGCAGCAACTCTACCGCTGCGCCACCGTGCTGGCCCTCTGTGTGGGTTTACTCCAGGTGCTCCGGTTTCCTCCAAAATATCCCGTAGACTTTCCGTACGGGGGGGGGGGTTGTAGATGAATTGCCCTCTGTAAATAGCTCCCGGCACGTATAGGGAGTGGATGGGAAAAGCTTGTCGATGGTCGGCGAAGACTTGGTGGGCCGATCTGCCTGCTTCCAGAATCAGAATAATCAGAATCAGAATCAGAATCGCCTTTATTTGTCAACCAACAAAACAAGTCTTTTGGACGAGATTCTGTCACCCACAGTCCAACAATAAGAGCAATAAAAAATAAGCAATAACACACACACAATCACAAACCAACACAAAACAAACAGAAACATCCATCACCGTAAGTCTCCTCCAGTCCCCTCCTCACTGTGATGGAAGGCCAGAATGTCATTTCTCTTCCCCTGCCGTCTTCTCCCGCGGTCAGGCTGTTGGAGTTGCCACGTCGCGGCGGTCTGGACTCCCGACATTGAAGCCCCCGCCGGGCGGAGACATAAGTAAATCTCAGGTTTTTAAAATTAACTTTAAAATCTGCTTCTTCCACCCTTTCATAGTCATTCTATTCACCTCTCGTACGGCCTTCCACACCATAAGCTCCCTTCTTTCCCCACTTTTCCAATTCCTTTGAAAATGGGACATTGACTCAGTCTCACTCCCCCACAGATTTTTTTTAGATTTAGAGATACAGCGCGGAAACAGGCCCTTCGGCCCACCGGGTCCGTGCCGCCCAGCGATCCCCGCACACTAACACTATCCTACACACACTGGGGACAATTCTTTTTAACATATTACCCAGTCAATTAACCTACGTGCCTGTACGTCTATGGAGTGTGGGAGGAAAGCGAAGATCTCGGAGAAAACCCACGCAGGTCATGGGGAGAACGTACAAACTCTGTACAGACGGCGCCAGTAGTCAGGATCAAACCTGAGTCTCAGGCACTGCATTCGCTGTAAGGCAGCAACTCTATTGCTGCATCACCGTGCCACCCACCCAGATGCTGCTCAACCAGATGTGTATTCTCACCGCTTCCTGCTTTTCATTTAGATTTCCAGAACATATTCTGGGGCCTTCATTTGAAAAGGCCCCTTCTTCCTCTTCTTGCGTTTGAGGCAGCAGGAGTTACGAAGCTGCTTCTGCTGCTGCTGCTGTCTCTGTTAGTTGTCGTTCTCCTGACTGAGGTCGGTTGACAGGGCTTATCACGGGGAAGGTCGACAACGTGAGCCCCTTGGAAACGCTTCTTTCGTTGTCATCGGATCTCCAACGCGAGATAAATATCAACAGAGGACATTTTAGCCAATAGTTTGCGAATGCTTACAATAGTCAACCACCAACCCTCTGGAAATGTGCAAAAACATCCACTTTTCAGTCTTTCTGATTTTCATTTGCTGTTTAGATTCACTGCCAGTTCTCTTCCAGAAGTTGGCAAACTTGAATAAGATCTCCATTCTCAGGCGGGGTTTCTGACCATCCATTTTACCTGGAAAAAAAATTGCTACAAAGTGCTGGAGTATCAGGTCGCATCTCTGAGAAATGTGGATGGTTGCCATTTTAAACCTACCCACCCGCACGTCTTTGGAGTGTGGGAGGAAACCGGAACACCCGGGGAAAACACCCCGTGGTAACGGGAAGAACATGGAAACATAGAAAATAGGTGCAGGAGTAGGCCATTCGGCCCTTCGAGCCTGCACCGCCATTCAATATGATCATGGCTGATCATCCAACTCAGTATCCCGTACCTGCCTTCTCTCCATACCCCCTGATCCCTTTAGCCACAAGGGCCACATCTAACTCCCTCTTAAATATAGCCAATGAATTGGCCTCAACTATGTTCTGTGGCAGAGAATTCCACAGACTCACCACTCTCTGTGTGAAAAAAAACGTTCTCATCTCGGTCCTAAAAGACTTCCCCCTTATCCTTAAACTGTGACCCCTTGTTCTGGACTTCCCCAACATCGGGAACAATCTTCCTGCATCTAGCCTGTCCAACCCCTTAAGAATTTTGTAAGTTTCTATAAGATCCCCCCTCAATCTTCTAAATTCCAGCGAGTACAAGCCGAGTCTATCCAGTCTTTCTTCATATGAAAGTCCTGCCATCCCAGGAATCAATCTGGTGAACCTTCTCTGTACTCCCTCTATGGAAAGAATGTCTTTCCTCAGATTAGGAGACCAAAACTGTACACAATACTATTGTACAATCCATGCAGACAGCACCCGCGGTCAGAATTGAACGCGGGTCTCTGGCGCTGGGAGGCAGCAACTCTACCACTGGGCCTGTTGCTTGAGACTCCTCGACCCGGGGGGAAAGACTGTGACTGTCTGCCCGACCTCTCCCTGGAGCTAATACCCCCTGACCCAGGCATTGTCCTGGTCAATCTGCTCTGCCCTGTCTACCAATCCTCCACATCAGTTCAGGTACTAAGAAACGAACATACAATGGCACACAAACATAACAGCACATACATAAACAGTTCCCAGCGCCTCCTCAATGAGCCTCAAACACTAGGGAGTAGAAATAGGTTTAGAGCCTGGACTTAAAGGAGTGGATGGTGGGGGCAGTTCTGATGGGGAGAGGGATGCTGTTCCACAGTCTAGGAGCTGCAACCCAAAAGCGCGGTCACCCCTGACCTTAAGCCTAGACCGCGGGATAGTGAGTAGCCCCAAGTCGGCCGACCTGGAGTTAGAGAGGTGGGTTAGAAGATTTTTGATATGGGGGGAGGGGGGGGGGGGGGGGCAAGCCTGTTTAGGGCTTTGTATGTGAATAGGAGGAGCTTGAAGTTGATTCTGTACCGTACTGGGAGCCAGTGGAGAGAGGCCAGAATCGGGGTGATGTGGTCCCTTTTACGGGTACCCGTCAGGAGTCTCGCTGCGGCGTTTTGGACCAGTTGCAGGCGGGACAGGGATGATTGGCTGATCCCAGTGTATAGGGAGTTGCAGTAGTCTAGGCGGGAGGAGATGAATGCGTAGATGATTTTTTCAATGTGGTCAAATTGGAGGAATGGTTTGATTTTAGGTAGAGTTGCTGCCTTACAGCACCTGAACTGCACGCAATACTTCGAACGTGGCCTAAACAAAGTCCTGCGAAGCAACATCGTGACATCCTGACTCTCATGGCCAAGTTAAGACGATACTTTAAACTTGAACTGTACAAAATGGCACCAGAAATGTAGCAAGTCTTGCTTACTGTCTCAGTGTAAGCTACTATTCTTACACTCTTAGATTTAAGTATGATTGTGCCTACATGTAGTGCCATTTTACTAGGGTTGCCAACTTTCTCATTCCTAAATAAGGGACATGGTGATGTCACCGTCCCCGCGCCCCACGGGACCTATCCCAGCCAGCGGCCACGTGCTCCCGCTCCACCAATGGCGGCCGCTCGGGCCGAGAAGTGGGTTGTTACGCAACCTCCGTTAGGCGTTCCCGGGCCTCCGGACTTACACTGTCCGGACCTATAGTGGCCCCCGGGCCTAGAGTGTCCGGGCCTAGAGTGTCCAGGCCTAGAGTGTCCGGGCGTACAGTGTCCGGGCCTACAGTGTCCGGGCCTACAGTGTCCGGGCCTACAGTGTCCAGGCCTGGAGTGTCCGGGCCTGGAGTGTCCGGGCCTGGAGTGTCCGGGCCTACAGTGTCCAGGCCTGGAGTGTCCGGGCCTAGAGTGTCCGGGCCTACAGCCCCTCCCCCCCTCGGGCCTAATACGAGACAAGGGTGGTCCCGTACAGGACAAACCAATTTAGCCCCATATACGGGATGTCCCGGCTAATGTTGAAAGACTGGAGCGACTAGGCTTGTATACACTGGAATTTAGAAGGATGAGAGGGGATCTTATCGAAACGTATAAGATTATTAAGGGGTTGGACACGTTAGAGGCAGGAAACAAGTTCCCAATGTTGGGGGAATCCAGAACCAGGGGCCACAGTTTAAGAATAAGGGGTAGGCCATTTAGAACGGAGATGAGGAAAAACTTTTTCAGTCGGAGAGTTGTGAATCTGAGGAATTCTCTGCCTCAGAGGGCAGTGGAGGCCAATTCTCTGAATGCATTCAAGAGAGAGCTACATAGAGCTCGGACACTGTTGGCCCGGAGAGTGTAGGCCCGGACAGTGTTCGGGGAGCGGGGCCGAGTGTATTCGCCTAATGGAGATAGCGTAGCAACCCGCCTCCCGGCCCGGGCGGCCGCCATTGGTGGAGCGGGAGCACGTGGCCGCCGGCTGGGTGAGGTCACGTGGGGCGCAGGGCGGTGACGTCACCCTTTGTCCCTTATTTGGGAGTGAGAAAGTTGGCAACCCCTAACTCACAGGATCAAAGGAACCCAGCACACCCAAGGAAATGGTTGAAAGACAGTATCAAGGACCACCTCCAGCACACAGGCCGAGCCCGGAAAGAACTGGAAGCCCGTGCCACTGGCAGGACAGGCTGGCGTATAACTACTCGGAATGTGGTCAGCAGTTTCAAAGACAAAGTTGGAATTCATAGACGGTGATGTGGGGAGATAAAGAACAATGAATGGAAGATAATGCAAAAAGGTAACGATGATAAAGGAAATAGGATGTTTGTTGGGTGAAAACGAGAAGCTGGTGCGACTTGGGTGGGGGCGGGATAGAGAGAGAGAGAGGGAATGCCGGGGCTACCTGAAGGGAGAGATGTCAATATTCACCCCACTGGGCTGAGGAAGGGTCTCGACCCGAAACGTCGCCCATTCCTTCTCTCCTGAGATGCTGCCTGACCTGCTGAGTTACTCCAGCATTTTGTGAATAAATACCACTGGGCTGTAAGCTGCCCAAGCGAAATATGAGATGCTGTTCCTCCAATTTGCGTTTAGCCTCATTCTGACAATGGAGGAGACTGAGGACAGAAAGGTCAGTGTGGGAATGGGGAGGAGAATTAAAGTGTCCAGCAACCGGGAGATCAGGTCGGTTCAGGCGGGCTGAGAGAAGGTGTTCCGCGTAAACGATCGCCCGGTCTGCGTTTTTATCATTGCCTGGCTGGGGAGATGAACAACCGTGGCTGTTATTTTTCCCACGTTGTTAAATTAATTCCCCACTGGGGAGGGACGAAGAGAAGGGAGGTGAGACGAGGAGCAAGCTTGCCAATGAGAGGGATACATTTACCAGTAAGCCTACTCTAAGTAGACCATGTTCCCAACTCTGAGAGCCGTGAGGCAAGAGAGTTCAATTTTAGACTTTAGACTTAAGAGATGCAGCGTGGAAATGCTGATTAGTCGAGGCCCTTCCTCACACTGAAGAATGGTCTCGACCCAAAACGATAGATAGAGCTCTAGGGGCTAGTGGAATCAAGGGGTATGGGGAGAAGGCAGGCACGGGTTACTGATTGAGGAATGCAGTGGAACAGAGGGATCTGGGAATAACTGTGCATTGTTCCCTGAAGGTGGAATCTCATGTGGATAGGGTGGTGAAGAAGGCGTTTGGTATGCTTGCCTTTATAAATCAGAGCATCGAGTATAGAAGTTGGGATGTGATGTTGAAATTGTACAGGGCATTGGTGAGGCCGAATCTGGAGTATGGTGTGCAGTTCTGGTCGCCAAATTATAGGAAGGATGTCGACAAAATGGAGAGGGTACAGAGGAGATTTACTAGAATGTTGCCTGGGTTTCAGCACTTAAGCTACAGAGAGAGGTTGAACAGGTTGGGTCTTTATTCTTTGGAGCGTAGAAGGTTGAGGGGGGACTTGATAGAGGTTTTAACATTTTGAGAGGGACGGACAGAGTTGACGTGGGTAGGCTTTTCCCTTTGAGAGTGGGGAAGATTCCAACAAGGGGACATAGCTTCAGAATTGAGGGACAAAAGTTTAGGGGTAACATGAGGGGTAACTTCTTTACTCAGAGGGTGGTGGCTGTGTGGAATGGGCTTCCGGTGGAAGTGGTGGAGGCTGGCTCGATTTTATTATTTAAGAGTAAATTGGATAGGTATATGGATAAGAGGGGATTAGAGGGTTATGGTCTGAGTGCAGGTAGATGAGACTAGGTCAGGGAGAATGGTCGGCGTGGACTGGTAGGGCCGGACAGGCCTGTTTCCGTGCTGTAGTTGTTATATGGTTATATGATTGTGGATGATCAGCCATGATCACAATGAATGGTTGGTGCTGGCTTGAAGGGCCAAATGGCCTCCTCTTGCACCTATTTTCTATGTTTCTCTGTTTCTATGTCACCCATTCCTTCTCTTCAGAGATGCTGCCTGTCCCGCTGAGTTACTCCAGCACTTTGTGTCTACCTTCGATTAAAACCAGCATCTGCAGTTCCTTCCTACACTCCAATAGGATTGTACACCACCAATGAAGCATGGAGTATTGAGCAGATTGGTTTGACTCTGTGGGTGTGAATACTTTATAGGTCTTTATACTATATTGAGGCACCCTATTCTGATTAAACCACATTACCTGCCCAACTGTGTTAGCACTAAAGGATCTACTTCTGCACTTTGAACTCGAGAAGATATGTGTTCTGAAAGCTAATTACTAGTTATTTTCTGATCTTAAAATCCATTTCCCAATGCCTAATAATGTTGAACATTAATAATTGAATTTCTCATCTTTTTTTAGAATTTAAAATATTGTTCAAAAGACCTAAAACCTGCACGTTAATTAAAATGGTAATACATTCTTCACATCAATCACCAACACCGACCGACTTCTCAGCGGTGAAGCCCCTGGGTGCTTTTCTTCATCAGTGAATTACTTTGCTTTTTCAAAATCTCAGTTCAAACTTTCCATATTTTCAGCGTAGGAAGGAACCGCAGATGCTGGTTTACACCAAAGAGAGACACAGAGTGCTGGAGTAACTCAGCGGGTCAGGCAGCATCTCTGGAGAACATGGATAGGTGACGTTTCACAGAGTGCTGGAGTAACTCAGCGGGTCAGGCAGCATCTCTGGTGAACATGGATAGGTGACGTTTCACAGAGTGCTGTTGTACTTCGTGGTCCGGTATCTGTTATATCGTTGTTATGACTCTGGAATGACCACAAGTACACATGTTTAGGGGTTTGAACGCTGAGCATAAATCCAGGCTGTTTATTTCACTGCCCGCCAAAATTACATCATTCTCATACATGTTGCTACCTGGGCAAACAAAATAGTCCTTGTGATATAACAAAATAGTCCTTGCAATATCACAACATCCCCCTTTGTCTTATATAAAATGAAATATATTTAACAAACAAAACTCTAAACACAAATGTTTTTTTTAATATAAACACCAAAACTTTTCAATAGGAACGGTTATCAACAGTAACGTGCAGGTTTCTTACTAACACTTCCTGAACGTGTCACGTATTCTCCATCAGCAATAAGTGCCCGTCGTTCCTCCTCTTTGTGTTTGGTCTCAGTCCTGTTGCTGTCTGGAGTGACGCAGTGGGGAGCAAAGCCTGGCTTCTCCAAAGACTTGTGCACACTGGAATTTAGAAGGATGAGAGGGAATCTTATTGAAACGTATAAGATTATTAAGGGGTTGGACACGTTAGAGGCAGGAAACATGTTCCCAATGTTGGGGGAGTCCAGAACAAGGGCCCACAGTTTAAGAATAAGGGGTAGGCCATTTGGAACTGAGACGAGGAAAAACCTTTTTCAGTCAGAGAGTTGTGAATCTGTGGAATTCTCTGCCTCAGAAGGCAGTGGAGGCCAATTCTCTGAATGCATTCAAGAGAGAGCTAGATAAGGATAGCGGAGTCAGGGGGTATGGGGAGAAGGCAGGAACGGGGTACTGATTGAGAATGATCAGCCATGATCACATTGAATGGCGGTGCTGGCTCGAAGGGCCGAATGGCCTCCTCCTGCACCTATTGTCTATTGTCTATTGTAACATCTCTCAACTGCACTCGATTCCGCCTTAATCTACTTCCATTTGGCGTTTCAATGATGTAAGATCTTGATTGGGGTTCGTCACAGATCGATCTCACTTCAGCTGATATCCAGACATGAGTCGCTTGATCCATAACCCGGACCTTCTGTCCAATGTGTAATGGTTTCAAGTCTTGTGTCTTGACCGAATTGTCAAAATGCGCCTTCATACTTTCCTTGCGCTCTTCAAGTCACACAAAGTTCCTCTGCCCTTCGTATGCCTTGTTCATGTCAAGGTTCGTGGGGAGAGGTGTCCGAATCTGTCTTCCAAACATCATCTCTGCCGGTGACGGTAACTTGGAATCAATCGGCGTAGTACGCAAGTTGAGTAAAGCTGCTGCTACACTCTGTTCCGTTGTCAAAGACTTCTTGATGACGGATTTCACCGTTCGTACCATTATCTCAATCAGTCCATTCGACTGAGGGTACCTAAGTGAGGACGTCATATGGGTGAGTCCCCATTGTCTGCACATGGACTTGAAAGGTTCTCCAACAAATTGTGGACCGTTGTCGGAGATGATCTCCTTCGGTGCTCCCAGGAGGCCAAATGTTGCAGTCACCATATTAGCAACCATGGCACTCGTGGTGCTTGTCAGCTTATGCACCACCGGAAACTTGGAATGGTAATCTACCATGACAAGATATTGTATATCGTCAAGCTCAAACATATCCATTGCTATTCTTGGTCCAAGGTGTGACTGGTATCTCATGTGGTATGAGTGTTTCCCTCGTTTGCTCTGGCATGTGCATCTGGCACTGACTACACCTTCGTACAAGGTCATCAATGTGACAGTTCATGTTGGGCCAATAGACCAGTTGTCTCACCAGAAGTCTCGTCTTTTCGATGCCCTGGTGGCCAACATGAAATTGATGCAGGATATCCTGTCTCATCGACTCAGGAATGATTACTTGTCTTCCTTTGAACATGGCCCCATTTGACATGCCCAATTCGTCTCGAAACGGCCAGCAGGTATCAGTAGGTATCTCCTGGATGCATCTGCATTGCAGATGATATTGTGGTTGATAGAGCTCTTAATGATAGCGGAGTCAGGGGATATGGGGAGAAGGCAGGAACGGGGTACTGATTGAGAATGATCAGCCATGATCACATTGAATGGCGGTGCTGGCTCGAAGGGCCGAATGGCCTCCTCCTGCACCTATTGTCTATTGTCTATTGTCATAGTGGGATCCACAGAACAAGAACATGACTGTAATCTGAAGAAGCTGTTGGAGACAGTGTCCCGGGAAGGACTAGTTTTCAACAGTGCAAAGTGCGTAGTGAAGGCTATGTCCATCAACTTCTTCGGGACAGTCTATTACACATCATTCTCATATATACATGTTTCTACGCGGGCAAACAAAATAGTCCTTGTGATATAACAAAATAGTCCTTACAATATCACAACAAGTGCTGGAGTAACTCAGCGGGTCAGGCAGCATCTCTGGAGAAAAGGAATAGGTGACATTTTGGGTCGAGACCCTTCTTCAGGCTAAAGATATGAGCCTTACAGCAGCAGAGTTGTTTTTTGTTGCTTTCTTATCTTAGTGGAGTTTTAGTGACTAGGACAATGACAGACATATTTTGTTGATCAATGCCTTCGGATTTATTTTATATTTTCATTAAAATTCAATCTAGTCTTTGTGGGCGGTAGAATATT
The DNA here is from genome assembly GCF_053455715.1 of Rhinoraja longicauda. Lineage (NCBI taxonomy): Eukaryota > Metazoa > Chordata > Chondrichthyes > Rajiformes > Arhynchobatidae > Rhinoraja > Rhinoraja longicauda. The sequence continues at coordinate 6,030,257 of NC_135955.1, read as the reverse complement.
TTGTCAGACCTCATCAAGCAAATAGATTTTATAAAAGATGGCAAAGCTCATCATTATCTATAAATAAATTGTTAATTAAGAAAAAAAGTCAACATTTCACTTACTGGAGTTTGTGGATTGGTTGGAGGTGGATTTCAACTACAATTACCGAGCTACAACGTCTCTACGTTAAATAAACTGAGGGTACAAACACGAGAGACGAGACACAACATGAGACCCAGCACACCAGACACAGCACGCCAGACACAGCACACACCAGACACAGCACACACCAGACACAGCACACACCAGACACAGCACACACCAGACACAGCACGCCAGACACAGCACACACCAGACACAGCACACCAGACACAGCACACCAGACACAGCACGCCAGACACAGCACACACCAGACACAGCACGCCAGACACAGCACGCCAGACACAGCACGCCAGACACAGCACGCCAGACACAGCACACCAGACACAGCACACCAGACACAGCACACCAGACACAGCACACCAGACACAGCACGCCAGACACAGCACGCCAGACACAGCACACCAGACACAGCACACCAGACACAGCACACCAGACACAGCACACCAGACACAGCACACACCAGACACAGCACACCAGACACAGCACACCAGACACAGCACACCAGACACAGCACACCAGACACAGCACACACCAGACACAGCACACCAGACACAGCACACCAGACACAGCACACACCAGACACAGCACACCAGACACAGCACACACCAGACACAGCACACCAGACACAGCACGCCAGACACAGCACGCCAGACACACAGCACGCCAGACACAGCACGCCAGACACAGCACGCCAGACACAGCACACCAGACACACAGCACGCCAGACACAGCACGCCAGACACACAGCACACCAGACACACAGCACGCCAGACACAGCACGCCAGACACAGCACACCAGACACAGCACGCCAGACACAGCACACCAGACACAGCACACCAGACACAGCACACACCAGACACAGCACGCCAGACACAGCACACCAGACACAGCACACCAGACACAGCACGCCAGACACAGCACGCCAGACACAGCACACCAGACACAGCACACCAGACACAGCACACACCAGACACAGCACACCAGACACAGCACACCAGACACAGCACACCAGACACAGCACGCCAGACACAGCACGCCAGACACAGCACACCAGACACAGCACGCCAGACACAGCACGCACCAGACACACAGCACACCAGACACAGCACACCAGACACAGCACACCAGACACAGCACACACCAGACACACAGCACACCAGACACACAGCACACCAGACACAGCACACCAGACACAGCACACACCAGACACACAGCACGCCAGACACAGCACACCAGACACACAGCACACCAGACACAGCACACCAGACACACAGCACACCAGACACAGCACACCAGACACAGCACACCAGACACAGCACACCAGACACAGCACACCAGACACAGCACACCAGACACAGCACACCAGACACACAGCACACCAGACACAGCACACCAGACACAGCACACCAGACACAGCACACCAGACACAGCACACCAGACACAGCACACCAGACACAGCACACCAGACACACAGCACACCAGACACAGCACACCAGACACACAGCACACCAGACACAGCACACCAGACACAGCACACAGGTAGAGTTGCTGCCTTACAGCGCTTGCAGACCCGGGTTCCATCCCGACTACGGGCGCTGTCCGTACGGAATTTGTACGTTCTCCCCGTGACCTGCGCGGGTTTTCTCCGAGATCTCCGGTTTCCTCCAGCGCTCCAAAGACGTGCAGGTTTGTGGGTTAGTTGGCTTGGTGTGCGTGTAAATTGTCCCTAGCGTGTGTAAACGTAGCGGGATCGCTGTTCGGTGCAGACTCGATGGGACTGTTTCCACGCTGTATAAACTAAACTAAACTATCCCTGTACATAACCACAATTCACCGGTCAGAACAGAATGCACAGAACAGTCCATAGTCCAGATGCAAGAGGTGCCATTTTGCAGTCCCATTATGGCCAATGTGGGAAAGATAATAATTGTCCGTCAGAAAACCAGGGTTAAAATAGCCGGGAGCTCAAGTGAGATGATTTCATGTGCCAACTCTACTCTTTTACGCTGTTATTTCATTTTCCTTCTTTACGCCTCATTTATCTCTTGATTTATATACGCCACTTACAATGGAATGTGGCGCCAGGTTTCCTATTTATTCCATCGCCTGATGCTTATAATCACTAGCAATCCCAACGTTTATTATCCATCCTTAATTTCCCCTGAGTTCGACAAGCAATGAAGCATCGGCCACTGTGTGTCTGGACAGTCAGCACTTCATACTTGATTACCTCCATTGTCAGAGTGAGGCCCACCGCAAATTGGAGGAACAGCACCTCATATTTCGCTTGGGCAGCTTAAACCCCAGCGGTACGAACATTGACTTCTCCAACTTTAGATAGCTCCTCTGTCCCTTTCTTCCCCTCCCCCTTCCCAGTTCCCCCACAAGTCTCCCTGTCTCCGACTACATCCTTTCCTTGTCCCGCCCCCTCCCCTGACATCAGTCTGAAGAAGGGTCTCGACCCGAAACGTCGCCCATTCCTTCTCTCCAGAGATGCTGCCTGACCCGCTGAGTTATTCCAGCACTCTGTGAAACGTCACCTATCCATGTTCTCCAGAGATGCTGCCTGACCCACTGAGTGACTCCAGCACTCTGTGAAACGTCACCTATCCATGTTCTCCACAGATTCTGCCTGACCCACTGAGTGACTCCAGCACTCTGTGAAACGTCACCTATCCATGTTCTCCAGAGATGCTGTCTGACCCGCTGAGTTACTCCAGCACTCTGTGAAACGTCACCTATCCATGTTCTCCAGAGATGCTGCCTGACCCGCTGAGTTACTCCAGCACTCTGTGAAACGTCACCTATCTATGTTCTCCACAGATTCTGCCTGACCCACTGAGTTACTCCAGCACTCTGTGAAACGTCACCTATCCATGTTCTCCAGAGATGCTGCCTGGCCCGCTGAGTTACTCCAGCTTTTTGTGATACCGTCTCTGTCAGATGTAAGTGAACGGTGTGGGCTTGTAGCAACAATATAATGTTTAGTTTGCTTACTTTTCCAGATTCTGATGTTTAACCTAACTTGAATTTAGATTGCCTATCTGCCTTGCTGAGAAACAAACTTCAGTGTGGTACAGAAGTGTGAAAACGCACACCTCCAGATTCAGGGGCAGTTTCTTCCCAGCTGTTATCAGGCAACTGAACCATCCTACCACAACCAGAGAGCGGTGCTGAACTACTATCTACCTCATTGGTGACCCTCGGACTATCCTTGATCGGACTTTGCTGGCTTTACCTTGCACTAAACACTATTCCTTTACCTGTAAATGACACTGCAAATGGCTCGACTGTAATCGTGTGTTGTCTTTCTGCTGACTGGTTAGCACGCAACAAAAGCTTTTCACTGAACCTCGGTACAGGTGACAATGAACTAATCTGAAACTGAACTAAACTGACTCCAATGTTTTATCTAGCACTAGATGTCATACCCTTTATCCTTTATCTCTACTCCATAGATGGCTTGACTGTAATCACGTACCGGCTGTTCTTTGACTGGATAGCACTCAAATAAAAGCCTTTCACCATACCTCAGACACGTGACAATACTAAACTAAACTAAACTAAACTAAACTAAACTAAACTAAACTAAACTAAACTAAACTAAACTAAACTAATCTAAGCTAAACTAAAGCCACTTAAATGAGCCACTTCAATACTCTGCTGCATGGTGACACATGAATAGTTTTGGAGAATAATTTAGGTGAGTTTCAGAAGCACAAAAGGGTGAAAGAAATAGAGCTGGGGGTGAATTTGAACAAAGAAAGAGATTGATGTTGAATGCAAACTCTGAAGGCAAACAGGCCGTCTGAAGAAGGGTGTCAAACCGAAACTTCCCCCATTCCTAGTCTCTCCAGAGATGCTGCCTGACCCGCTGAGTTACTCCGGTGTCCATCTTCGGTGTAAGCTCCATCATCACACCTGTTGGTCGAAATGGATGATATATGGCAGCAACTCTACCACCACGCCACCGTGCCGCCCGGGAGTCGCCTGTAAAAAACATGCTCAAAGTACTGACTTGCACGATTTTGCCTCAGTGAAAAGCTCAGTATCTTGCCCCCAGTCCAAGCTCACTGCCAGCGTGGCAACGGTAAACAGAAACAAAATAAAGTTCTATCATTTTTACAGCCTTTTACCGAGTTGTTAAAATGTCCCGCGACAAGCTACGACAAGCTACGACCCTGTCGGCGACAACTGAAGACAATTCACATCATTTTGGCCTCCGGTTTTGACGCCGGTACCTGGCGCCGGTCGACGTAGGCAGTCGCCAATGGAGTTCACCGAAGTCATCACCGGCGACAACCTACGTCACCTGGCGACAACCTACGACAGTGCCCCCGTCAGGAGACGTCAAGCTACGATCATTGGCGTCAAACTAACAGTCGCCGAAAATGATTAAACATTTCAAAATCCAGCGGCGACCAGAAAAACGTTACGACTCTTTGGAGACGACTCACGACCGTACAGGCGACACCCCGGCGACCGTGTGGTGACAGCCTAGTCACCTGTAGTCACCTAAGCAACCGCCTGAGTGGGTCAATGGCTTAACACTGTCCCACACACACTAGGGACCATGGACAATTTACACGCCAACCAAGCCAATTAGCCTCCAGACCTGTGCTTGTTTGGAGTGCGGGAGAAAGCCAAAGATCTCGGAGGAAACCCACTACTTACTGACACCACCCATAGGCGTGATGGAACCCGGGTCTCCGGCGCTGCAAGCGCTGTAAGGCGGCAACGATACCGCTGCGCCACCGTGCCCCCCCAGATTTGCTTCCTAAATGTCTGCCTTTCGTCTATCCGTTCCTTCCAGGCCCTAATCAAGCTGTTTCCCCAGCCCAAAGTCGTGCTAGCGAGATGGAACTTAAACATAGAACAGCACAGCATGGGCACGGGCCCTTCGGCCCATCGTATTTGTGACGAACATGATGCCAAGTGAAACTGTTCTCATCTGCCTGCACATGACCCATCCCCCCCTACACCTTGCACTTCCACATCTGCCTGCACATGACCCATCCCCCCCTACACCTTGCACTTCCACATCTGCCTGCACATGACCCATCCCCCCCTACACCTTGCACTTCCACATCTGCCTGCACATGACCCATCCCCCCCTACACCTTGCACTTCCACATCTGCCTGCACATGACCCATCCCCCCCTACACCTTGCACTTCCACATCTGCCTGCACATGACCCATCCCCCCCTACACCTTGCACTTCCACATCTGCCTGCACATGACCCATCCCCCCCTACACCTTGCACTTCCACATCTGCCTGCAGATGACCCATCCCCCCCTACACCTTGCACTTCCACATCTAGATGCCAAAACTCTCGTTTGTTTGTTTGTTTGTTCCTGAACTACAGCCAGAACGGTACACGATAGCGCAGTAGCGGCACGGTAGCGCAGCGGTAGAGTTGCTGCTTTACAGCGAATGCAGCGCCGGAGACTCAGGTTCGATCCTGACTACGGGTGCTGCACTGTAAGGAGTTTGTACGTTCTCCCCGTGACCTGCGTGGGTTTTCTCCGAGATCTTCGGTTTCCTCCCACACTCCAAAGACGTACAGGTATGTAGGTTAATTGGCTGGGTAAATGTTTAAAACAATTGTCCCTGGTGTGTGTAGGATAGTGTTAGTATGCGGGGATCGCTGGGCGGCGCGGACTTGGTGGGCCGAAAAGGCCTGTTTCCGCGCTGTATATATATGATATGATATGATATGATACGATAGCGCGGACAATTTTAGGCCCAACTTACTCACCGTCGTCCCTTTGGTGCTAATGGAAGACGTTTCATTGAAATCGGTGTTATATTTTTAAAGTTATTCACATTTTAAAGTTTAAATCTACTAGGGAGGGAGGAGGGACGGAGGAGGTGGGGGGGGTTGAGAGGGTTGGAGTGAGGGTGGAGGGGAATGGGGGGGGAGGGGGGGAGGGGAGGAGGGGAGAAGAGAGGGGAGGGGAGAGGGGAGGGGGAGGGTGGAGGGGGGAGAGGGAAGGGGGGAGTGCGGGGGGGGGGAGGGGGAGGGGGAGGGGGGGAGGGGGAGGGGGAGGGGAGGGGGAGGGGGAGAAGGAGAAGGGAGGGGAGGAGGGGATGGGGGATGGGGAGGAGGGAGTGGGGGGGGGATGGGGAGGGGGAGAGGGGGAGGAGAGGGGGAGGGAGAGGGGGAGGGGGAGGGGGAGGGGGAGGGGGAGGGGGAGGGGGAGGGGGAGGGGGAGGGGGAGAGAGAGAGGGGGGAGGAGAGGGTGCTGCACCAATGCAGGAGAGGTTTGGACCCAATGGGTCCACTTGGTCTAGTTGCTATTAAAGATTTATTGTCCCAGTTCAAAGATCGCATGGTGCACCATTCAGAGTTAATAGCTATTAGAGTAGAATGAAATTGAAAGCATTGCAGGCAAGATATTATATTCCAGCTGGAGACTATTTAAATGCTTTATGTTTCCTTTATTTCAGCCACCTTGTTCTCTGGTGAGTTCTTGGGTATTGGCTGAAGGCCAACACATCCACTTCAGAGACTAACGCTCCATGTCAGTTTGATGCTGATAACGAGCGATTGCTGAACTCTGTTGTTTATTCATGCTGTCAGCTACTTTAGACGTTGGGCACGATGTGTTTAAGGCCAAGGTGCAATGTTCCTCCGCTTCTACACAGAGTCACAGAGTGGTACAGTGTGGAAACAGGCCTCTCGGCCCAACTTGCCCACACCGGCCCTCGTGTCCCATCTACACTGGTCCCACCTGCCTGCGTTTGGCCCACACCCCTCCAAACCTGGCCTATCCATGTACCTGTCTAACTGAATTGAATTGAATTAAATAAGTTTATTGGCCAAGTATGTACACATACAAGGAATGTGCCTTGGTGCTCCGCTCACAAGTAACAACACGAACACACAGTAAACAATTAAGAATAAAGCATAAAGCATTAAAACATTAAGAATAAAGCATTACAATTTAAACATGCGAGTGAAATAAAATACCAGAGCACAAGGAGGCTACAGACTTCTGGTTGTTGAGTAGAGCTACCACTCGTGGGAAAAAAAGCTGTTTTTATGTCTGGCTGTGGCTGCTTTGACAGTCCGGAGTCGCCTTCCAGAGGGAAGTGCTTCAAAGAGTTTGTGGCCAGGGTGAGAGGGGTCAGAGATGATCTTGCCCGCTCGCTTCCTGGCCCTTGCTGTGTACAGTTCGTCAACCTTCTCAGCTGTGCGAACGATCCGTTGCAGCCTCCCACTGCTGACCGGGAGCACCCCACAAGCCTTGCCGTTTCAGAGATGCTCTGACCCAGTCGTCTGGCCAGAACAGAACAATTTGGCCCTTGTCAAAGTCGCTCAGGTCTTTACTCCTGCCCATTTCTCCTGCACCCAACACATCAAACTCAAGAACTGACTGTTCACTTGCTGCCTAATAGGGTAAGAGGTAGGGGGTTGTGGAGGGAGGGGGTAGGGGAGTGGGGAAGGGAGGGAGGGAGGGAGGGAGGGAGGGAGGGAGGGAGGGAGGGAGGGAGGGAGGGAGGGAGGGAGGGAGGGAGGGAGGGAGGGAGGGAGGGAGGGAGGGAGGGAGGGAGGGAGGGAGGGAGGGAGGGAGGGAGGGAGGGAGGGAGGGAGGGAGGGAGGGAGGGAGAGGGAGGGGGAGGGGGAGGAGAGGGTGCTGCACCAATGCAGGAGAAGTTTGGGCCCAACGGGTCCATTTGGTCTAGTTAGTAATAGGACCGGGTGCAAGTTATTTATACTCTGAATATGGCTTCACAGCACTGACCCCCAGCAACCTGAAGTGTAAGAAAATAACTGCAGATGCTGGTACAAATCAAAGGTATTTATTCACAAAATGCTGGAGTTACTCAGCAGGTCAGGCAGCATCTCAGGAGAGAAGGGATGGGTGACGTTTCAGGATGAGACCCTTCTTCAGACTGAGATGCTGCCTGACCTGCTGAGTTACTCCGGCATTTTGTGAATAAATACCCTGCAACCTGAAGATGATTTTGGTTTAGTTTGTTATTATCACATCACTGAGGTGTGGTGAAAAAGCATTTTTGTTGCCTGCTATCCAGTCACCAGATAGACTATACATGATTACAATCAAACTGCCTACTGTGTACAGAAACATGACAAAGGGAACAACGTTTAGTGCAAGACAAAAGCCAGTGAAGTACCGTTAAAGATAGCCTGAGGGTCTACAATGAGGTAGATGGGAGGTCAGGACCGCTCTCTAGTTGGTGAGAGGATGGTTCAGTTGCCTCCACACCCTGCACTGCCTCGCCCCGCTCCACCGTCCGTCCGGACACTAAGTGGCGGTCGGCGTTGCCTTCCGGTCGTGAGGGGGGCCCCCCTGGGTGGGGGTCCATCTACGCAGGGATTCTGCCCCTCTCCATCGGGGCTCTGGGGTGGAGGGGACTGCACCGAGGAGTCCCCTGTAACCTGTTCCTCGCGGTTCACAGACTCGCCAACAGCCTGCCACTTCTGCGGGCTGGACTAGTCTGTGTACCACGTGTACATGGAGTGTGTGAGTCTGTGTACCACGTGTACATGGAGTGTGTGAGTCTGTGTACCACGTGTACATGGAGCGTGTGAGTCTGTGTACCACGTGTACATGGAGTGTGTGAGTCTGTGTACCACGTGTACATGGAGTGTGTGGGTCTGTGTACCACGTGTACATGGAGTGTGTGAGTCTGTGTACCACGTGTACATGGAGTGTGTGAGTCTGTGTACCACGTGTACATGGAGTGTGTGAGTCTGTGTACCATGTGTACATGGAGTGTGTGAGTCTGTGTACCACGTGTACATGGAGTGTGTGAGTCTGTGTACCACGTGTACATGGAGCGTGTGAGTCTGTGTACCACGTGTATATGGAGTGTGTGAGGTTGCAGCCCCTGTTCCAATATCTAAAGGGGCTGCTCCTTGCCTTCTGGATGCACTTCACACCCACCATCCCCATCTCTGGACACCCTGTGCGTAGGGGAGAGGGTGGAGGCCGAGGATGTCCTGGTTGGGTTGCTCCTGGGCCGTCCGTGAGTCGCGGCGCCAGGCGGAAGAGGGCTCTGCCCGAGCCGGCTGCCTGCCCCTTTTCCGGGGTCACGTCCGTCCGTGCCCGGGTGGGATTGGAGAGGGACCATGCACTGCCCACGGGCACCCTGGGGGATTTCCGGGACCGCTGGGCACCGCGGGGGATTGGATGTATCGTGGACACGGAGTGTACCATGGTTGAATAAGTGTCTATTTAGTATATTTGTGTGTCTTGTGTTGTTGTGGCGGGCTCTGTTTTGTTTTATTGTATTGTGAATATTATTATTAATAATTGAATAATCTTTTTGAATTAGATTTTTTTTAGATTTAGAGATACAGCGCAGAAACAGGCCCTTCGGCCCACCGGGTCTGCGCCGCCCAGCGATCCCCGCACACTAACACTATCCTACACCCACTGGGGACAATTTTTACATTTGCCCAGTCAATTAACCTACACACATGTACGTCTTTGGAGTGTGGGAGGAAACCGAAGATCTCGGAGAAAACCCACGCAGGTCACGGGGAGAACGTACAAACTCCGTACAGACGGCACCCGTAGTCGGGATGGAACCTGAGTCTCCGGCGCTGCATTCGCTGTAAGGCAGCAACTCTACCACTGCGCCACCGTGCCGACCAATTAAAAAAAGCAGTGTTATTTTTATTTAAATTATTTATAGTTTATGTTTATCATTCACTCCAGGGCTTTGTTTATTCCTATTCATTGACACACGCCAATGTTCAATCCATCTCACTACAGTAGGGTCTCAGATGATGATAGTCTGTCTCTTATAATGGAAATAAGGAACAGATTGCTTCTCTAAGTGCGCTGTGCGTATGTGCAATTCTCTCCCCTGCGGAGGTGGTGACATTAAGTATATTCAGAACTAGATATTAGATTATAAAGACATTAAGAGTTGGTGCTAGAAAGTGGGATGGAGACCAATATCGAGAACAGCTACGTTTCCAATTTTCTGCCTCAACTTTTTTTTTCCCAGATGTGGATAATATTTTTACTGATGATTCGTTGATTAATGACTGGGTGACAAATATGGATCCATTTTGATTACATTTCTTTCACAGTGTAGAAGTTTATTCTCTCATTCTTCCATCTGCTGTTCCCCTCCCACACACCAAAACAGCATGTTCTCTTGCAAGCGAATGATTAGTTTAGTTATATTTTGTTAGATTTAGATATGACTAGACCAAGTGGACCCGTTGGGCCCAAAACCTCTCCTG
>NC_135955.1:5971213-6019381 GCF_053455715.1 Rhinoraja longicauda | reverse complement strand
TTAGTGCAAGACAAAAGCCAGTGAAGTACCGTTAAAGATAGCCTGAGGGTCTACAATGAGGTAGATGGGAGGTCAGGACCGCTCTCTAGTTGGTGAGAGGATGGTTCAGTTGCCTCCACACCCTGCACTGCCTCGCCCCGCTCCACCGTCCGTCCGGACACTAAGTGGCGGTCGGCGTTGCCTTCCGGTCGTGAGGGGGCCCCCTGGGTGGGGGTCCATCTACGCAGGGATTCTGCCCCTCTCCATCGGGGGTCTGGGGGTGGAGGGGACTGCACCGAGGAGTCCCCTGCAACCTGTTCCTTGCGGTTCACAGACTCGCCAACCGCCTGCCACTTCTGCGGGCTGGACTAGTCTGTGTACCACGTGTACATGGAGTGTGTGAGTCTGTGTACCACGTGTACATGGAGTGTGTGGGTCTGTGTACCATCTGTACATGGAGTGTGTGAGTCTGTGTACCACGTGTACATGGAGTGTGTGAGTCTGTGTACCACGTGTACATGGAGTGTGTGGGTCTGTGTACCATCTGTACATGGAGTGTGTGAGTCTGTGTACCACGTGTACATGGAGTGTGTGAGTCTGTGTACCACGTGTACATGGAGTGTGTGGGTCTGTGTACCACGTGTACATGGAGTGTGTGAGTCTGTGTACCACGTGTACATGGAGTGTGTGGGTCTGTGTACCATCTGTACATGGAGTGTGTGAGTCTGTGTACCACGTGTACATGGAGTGTGTGAGTCTGTGTACCACGTGTACATGGAGTGTGTGAGTCTGTGTACCACATGTACATGGAGTGTGTGGGTCTGTGTACCACGTGTACATGGAGTGTGTGAGTCTGTGTACCACGTGGTACATGGAGTGTGTGAGTCTGTGTACCACATGTACATGGAGTGTGTGAGTCTGTGTACCACGTGTACATGGAGTGTGTGAGTCTGTGTACCACGTGTACATGGAGTGTGTGAGTCTGTGTACCACGTGTACATGGAGCGTGTGAGTCTGTGTACCACGTGTATATGGAGTGTGTGAGGTTGCAGCCCCTGTTCCAATATCTAAAGGGGCTGCTCCTTGCCTTCTGGATGCACTTCACACCCACCATCCCCATCTCTGGACACCCTGTGCGTAGGGGAGAGGGTGGAGGCCGAGGATGTCCTGGTTGGGTTGCTCCTGGGCCTGGCCAAGATGGCCGTCCGTGAGTCGCGGCGCCAGGCGGAAGAGGGCTCTGCCCGAGCGGCTGCCTGCCCCTTTTCCGGGGTCACGTCCGTCCGTGCCCGGGTGGGATTGGAGAGGGACCATGCACTGCCCACGGGCACCCTGGGGGATTTCCGGGACCGCTGGGCACCGCGGGGGGATTGGATGTATCGTGGACACGGAGTGTACCATGGTTGAATAAGTGTCTATTTAGTATATTTGTGTGTCTTGTGTTGTTGTGGCGGCTCTGTTTTGTTTTATTGTATTGTGAATATTATTATTAATAATTGAATAATCTTTTTGAATTAGATTTTTTTAGATTTAGAGATACAGCGCAGAAAACAGGCCCTTCGGCCCACCGGGTCCGTGCCGCCCAGCGATCCCCGCACACTAACACTATCCTACACCCACTGGGGGACAATTTTTACATTTGCCCAGTCAATTAACCTACACACATGTACGTCTTTGGAGTGTGGGAGGAAACCGAAGATCTCGGAGAAAACCCCCGCAGGTCACGGGGAGAACGTACAAACTCCGTACAGACGGCGCCCGTAGTCGGGATAGAACCTGAGTCTCTGGCGCTGCATTCGCTGTAAGGCAGCAACTCTACCACTGCGCCACCGTGCCGACCAATTAAAAAAAGCAGTGTTATTTTTATTAAAATTATTTATAGTTTATGTTTATCATTCACTCCAGGGCTTTGTTTATTTCCTATTCATTGACACACGCCAATGTTCAATCCATCTCACTACAGTAGGGTCTCAGATGATGATAGTCTGTCCTCTTATAATGGAAATAAGGAACAGATTGCTTCTCTAAGTGCGCTGTGGCGTATGTGCAATTCTCTCCCCTGCGGAGGTGGTGACATTAAGTATATTCAGAACTAGATATTAGATTATAAAGACATTAAGAGTTGGTGCTAGAAAGTGGATGGAGACCAATATCGAGAACAGCTACGTTTCCAATTTTCTGCCTCAACTTTTTTTTTCCAGATGTGGATAATATTTTTACTGATGATTCGTTGATTAATGACTGGGTGACAAATATGGATCCATTTTGATTACATTTCTTTCACAGTGTAGAAGTTTATTCTCTCATTCTTCCATCTGCTGTTCCCCTCCCACACACCAAAACAGCATGTTCTCTTGCAAGCGAATGATTAGTTTAGTTATATTTTGTTAGATTTAGATATGACTAGACCAAGTGGACCCGTTGGGCCCAAACCTCTCCTGCATTGGTGCAGCACCCTCTCCCCCCCTCCCCCTCTCCCCCTCTCCCCCTCCCTCTCCCCCCTCTCCCCCTCGCTCCAACCCCTCCCCCTCCATCCTCTCCCTCCCCCACTCCTCCCTTCCCCCACCCCTCCCCTCCCCCTCCCCCTCCGTCCACCCCCTCCCTCCCCCTCCCTTCTCCCCCTCCCTCCTTCCCTCCCCCCACTTCCTCCCCTCCCCCTCCCTCCACCCCTCCCCTTCCCCTCCCCCCTTGTTCCTCCCTTCCTCCCCTCCCCTTCCACTCCCCCACTCCATCCCCCTCAACCCCCCTTTATCCTCCCTCCTCCTCCCCTTCCTCTCCCCCTCCCCTCCCTCCACCCCTCCCCCCCTCCACCCCCCTTCCCTCCCTCCCTCCCTCCCTCCCCTCCCTCCCCAGGAGACAGAATTTAAACTTTAAAATGTGAATAACTTAAAAAATATAACACTGATTTCAATGAAACTTCTTCCATTAGCACCAGAGGGACGACGGTGAGTAAGGTGGGCCTGAAATTGTCGTGCTAGCGTGTACCGTTATGGCTGTAGTTCAGGAACAAACAAACAAACAAACAAACAAACGAGAGTTTCAGTATATAGATTTACTGGCTCCTGAGTTACATTTCACATTTTACATTTTACTATTTTATTGTCATTCCTGCGGATTGTTCATTTGGAATTATCAGAGCTAATTACACTGGAACAACTCTGGAACACAAAGAAACACCAGGACTTTGGGTGGAAGATCTTAACATTTTCTTTTTTTATATATATATATATATATCAAAAAATACTTTATTCCAGAAATAAATATTTACAAAACATTTTCTTTTCAAAACTCCATCCAACATTCCCAGAGGTTATGCATTCATTCATTCAACACAGATATTCATTGCCAAAATTTATACAACTCCACTCCATCCCCCTTAACCCCCTCCCCCTCCCTTCTCCCTACCTCCATCCTCTCCCTCCCCTTGCTCCTCCCTTCCTCCCCTCCCCTTCCCCTCCCCCCTTTCCCCTCCCCCCACTCCATCCCCCTCAAACCCTTATCCTCCCTACTCCCCCTTCCTCTCCCTCCCCCCACTCCCTCCACCCCCTCCCCCCTCCCCTCCCCCTCCAACCCCTTCCCCTCCCCCCACTCCATCCCCCTCAACCTCCCTTATCCTCCCTCCTCCCCCCCTTCCTCTCCCCCCTCCCCCTTCCTCCACCCCCTCCCCCTTCCCCCCACACCCTCCCTCCCTCCACACCCTCTTCACAAAGTGTGGAGTTGTATATACCGAATCCCTTCCCTTATTTGGAGGGGCGTCTCTCTCCACCACACCCTGCCCCCCCATGTCCAGCAGCGGAAGGACCCTAGACTGTGGTCCTCCCCCACAGGGCCCTTGGCGTTGGCTGCACTGAGCTTCAGTGCGTCCCCAGCTTCATACTCCTGCAGTCTGCAGCGGGCCCAGTCAGCAACATTCCCCGATGGACAGCTCGCTCCGCTGGGAGGTCAACAAAGCTCGGGCAGACCAAAGAGTGTCTTTCACCGAGTTGATGGCCCTTCCAGCAGCACTCGATGTCAGTCTCTGAATGCTACTGTCCCTGGGAACAGTCCGTAGATCACAGAGTCCTCTGTGACGGAGCTGCTCGGAATGAATCGTGACAGGGACACCCTGCAGACCTCTCCAGATTCTCTTGGCAAATCCACACTCTGTGAAGAGGTGGGTCACCGTCTCCTCTCCGTAGCAGCCGTCCGAGGGCAGCGTGCGCTGGTAGTGAGGTTCCGGCGGTGCAGGAAGGATCTGACTGGGGAGGGGCTCCCCTCACCGCCAGCCAAGCCAGGTCTTGGTGCTTGTTGGTTAGTTCTGGCGATGAGGCATTTTGCCAGACAAGCTGGGCTGTCTGTTCTGGGAACCACGCCACAGGATCCATGGAGTCATTCCCCTGCAGTGCCTGCAGGACGTTCTGTGCTGACCACTGCCCGATGGACTTGTGGTCAAAGGTGTTGGTCCGGAAGAACCTTTCCGCAAATGACAGATGGTTCGGCAATGTCCAGCATACTGGCACATCGCATGGCATCTGCGCCAGGCCCATCCTTCGCAACACCGGGGGACAGGTAGAACCTCAGCAGGTAATGGCACTTGGTGCCCACGTGCCTTGGCTCTACGCTCCGCCTGATGCAGCCGCACACGAAGGTGGCCGTCAGAATGAGGGCGACGTTGGGCACGCTTTTACCCCCGTTGTCTGCCGACTTGTGCATTGTGGCCCGTCGCACCCGGTCCCATCGCCGACCCCCAGATGAAACGGAAGACGGCCCGGGTGATCGCCATGGCGTAGGAGGGAGGGACGGGCCACACTTGCGCCAAGTACAGCAGCCCCGAGAGCACCTCACACCTGACGACCAGATGTTTCCCTGTGATGGAGAGGGAGCGCTGCATCCACAGCTCCAGCTTCTTCCCACCCTGGCTATCCACTCCAGCCAATTCCTGTCACACGCCTCAGCCTTCCCGAACCAGATGCCCAGCACTTCCAGAGGTCAGGCTTGATGGTGAAGGGGATGGAAGATCGGTCGGGCCAGTTGCCAAAGAGCATGGCTCGCTCTTCCTGCGGTTTACCCTGGCCCCCGTAGCCGACTCAAACTGTCGCAGACGCTGATTAGTCTGTGGAAGTGAACACAATACTCTAAATGCTGGCCTCCCCAACATCCTATACAACTGTAACACGACCTTCCAACTTCTATACTCAATACTCAATATGGCAGACGAAGGGCAATGTGTCAAAAGCCTTTTTGACCACCTGATGTGCCTGCAACTCCATCTTCAAGGAACCATGCACCTGCACACAAGTCAAGTCAAGTCAAGTCAAGGTCAAGTTTATTTGTCACATACACATACAAGATGTGCAGTGAAATGAAAGTGGCCATGCCTGCGGATTGTGCTAAACTACAACACAGAATAGAGAAAAAAATGTGAACACAAAAAATAAATTAATACAGTAAATTAAATGAGTCCCTGGTGATATGAGAGTTGACAGTCCTGATGGCCTGTGGGAAGAAACTCCGTCTCATCCTCTCCGTTTTCACAGCGTGACAGCGGAGGCATTTGCCTGACCGTAGCAGCTGGAACAGGTCCATTGCTGGGGTGGTAGGGGCCCCCCATAATGTTGCTGGCTCTGGATCTGCACCTCCTGATCTATAGGTTCTGCAGGGGGACGAGTGTAGTTCCCATGGTGCGTTCAGCCGAACGCACTACTCTCTGCAGAGCCTTCCTGTCCTGGGCAGAGCTGTTCCCAAACCAGATTGTGATGTTGCCGGACAAGATGCTCTCTACAGCCCCAGAGTAGAAGCACTGAAGGATCCTCAGAGACACTCTGAATTTCCTCAGCTGTCTGAGGTGGTAAAGGCGCTGCCTTGCCTTACTCACCAGTGTGGCGATGTGTGTTGTCCATGTCAGATCCTCTGTGATGTGGACTCCCAGGTATTTAAAGCTGCTCACCCTATCCACAGTAGACCCATTTATTTCCAGTGGCGTGTACGTCCTCGGATGTTGAGCACTTCTAAAGTCCACAATCAGCTCCTTAGTTTTTGTGGCATTCAAGAGGAGGCTGTTGTCCTGACACCAGAGTGCCAGATCAGCCACCTCCTCCTGGTCGGTAGGCCTTTTCATCGTTGTCGGAGATAACCCAGATACCCCCTGCTCTACAACACTGCCCAGAGCACGGCCGTTCACTGCGTAGGTTCCTCCCATGTTAGACTTCCCAAAGTGTAGCACCTCTCTGTGTTAAATTCCATCAACCATTCCTGAACCCACCTGCCTGCACAACCACGCACTTTTGAATCATATGCAGACAGAGTCTGCTTCTGTGTAAGAAAATAACAGCAGATGCTGGTACAAATCACAGGTATTTATTCACAAAATGCTGGAGTAACACAGCAGGTCAGGCAACATCTCAGGAGAGAAGGAATGGGTCGAGACCCTTCTTCAGACTGATGTATGTCTGGTGTATGGGTGATTACTGGTCAGCACGGGCCCCGTGGGCCGAAGGACCTGTTTCCACGCTGTGTCCCTAAGCACCAATCCTTTCCCTTCGAAAGAACCTGCCCGATCCGCTGAATTTCTGCAGCAGGTATCCATTGTCCCTCCAGCTTCCACCATCTGTAATCACTTGTGCCTCCACACATCCAACATGTAATGGTCTGAGAACTAATATATATGATTTATTTTCTTCTGGAAAAGAATCATAAAGCCATCATTAATTTCCCATAATTTACTTGTTTTCTAAAGTTCTGCTCCGCTGAAGTCAAATGCAAAAATCGATATTAAATGAAGCAAACATGGTCGTCCAAATGAGAATCGTACAAATATGGTGTTGAAATCAATAAAGAAGGATGGAAAACAAACTCATTTACTTACAGGTTTTCTTATCAAGTTTTTTCTTCGGAGTCTTTTCCTGCTCTGGGTTTAGCTTTGGGCATTTTAACGTCTGATTTTTTAAATTTAGATTTAGAGATACAGCGCGGAAACAGGCCCTTCGGCCCACCGGGTCCGTGCCGCCCAGCGATCCCCGCACATTAACACTATTCTACACACACTAGGGACAATTTTTACATTTGCCCAGCCAATTAACCTACATACCTGTACGTCTTTGGAGTGTGGGAGGAAACCGAAGATCTCGGAGAAAACCCACGCAGGTCACGGGGAGAACGTACAAACTCCGTACAGACGGCGCCCGTAGTCGTTATCGAACCTGAGTCTCCGGCGCTGCCTTCGCTGTAAGGCAGCAACTCTACCGCTGCCCATTTACGATTCTATGTGTTGCCTGAGTCTATGACTTTAGGGTGGCTCGGTGGCGCAGCGGTAGAGTTGCTGCCTTACCGTACCGGAGATCCAGGTTCACCAATCCTGACTACGGGGTGCTGTCTGTACGGATTTTCATCGTACCTGTACCTCACTCTACCCACACACATGACAACGAACTCGACTTGAATTTCCCACGTGTTTTCCATTATCAATTACACACAGTATCCCAGCATTTTACCCCTTTGGCAATGAGAGATATTTGATCAAACATAAACCTTTGCCCACGTCACAGTTGTTCACGGTGAATTCTCAAGTTCACAAGTTATAGGAGTAGAATTAGGCCATTCGGCCCATCGAGTCTACTCCACCGTTCAATCATGGCTGATCTCTGCCTCCTCCTAATGCTATTTTCCCGCCTTCTCCCCATAACCCTTGAAACTCGTCATTACCACCAAGAATTTGACCATCTCTGCCTTAAAAGTTTGGAGATGAAAGAGGGCGGCACGGTGGCGCGGTGGTAGAGTTGCTGCCTTACAGCGAATGCAGCGCCGGAGGCTCAGGTTCGATCCTGACTACGGGCGCCATCTGTACGGAGTTTGTACGTTCTCCCCGTGACCTGCGTGGGTTTTCTCCGAGATCTTCGGTTTCCTCCCACACTCCAAAGACGTACAGGTTTGTAGGTTAATTGGCTGGGCAAATGTAAAAATTGTCCCTAGTAGGTGTAGGATAGTGTTAATGTGCGGGGATCGCTGGGCGGCGCGGACCCGGTGGGCCGAAGGGCCTGTTTCCGTGCTGTATCTCTAAATCTAAAAATTCTAATTCTAAAGAAGAATCTGGAAATAAAGGGTAAACACAAAATGCTGGTATTTATTCACAAAATGCTGGAGTAACTCAGCAGGTCAGGCAGCATCTCAGGAGAGAAGGAATGGGTGACGTTTCAGGTCGAGACCCTTCTTCAGACTGATGTCAGGGGGGCGGGACAAAGGAAGGATATAGGTGGAGACAGGAAGAAGCTGAGATGCTGCCTGACCCGCTGAGTTACTCCAGCATTTTGTGAAATAAATACCTTCCATTTGTGCCAGCATCTGCAGTTATTTTCTAACACAAAATGCCGGAGTAACTCAGCGGGTCAGGCAGCATCTCTGGAGAGGAGGAATGGTGACGTTTTGGGTCGTGACCCTTCTTCAGTCTCGACCCGAAACGTCACCCATTCCTTCTCTCCCGAGATGCTGCCTGACCCGCTGAGTTACTCCAGCAATTTGTGTCTACCTTCGATTTAAACCAGCATCTGCAGTTTTTTTTTCCCCTACACATCCTGGGAATAAAGGTTTATTTTTGTTTAGTTTAGAGACACAGCGTGGAAACGGGCCCTTCGGCCCATCGGGTCCGCGCCGACCAGCGATGCCCGCACACTAACACAAGCCTGCACACACTCGGGACAATTTACACTTATATCAAGTAGACAAATCCTGGCCAATTAACCTACAAACCTGCACGTCTTTGGAGTGTGGGAGGAAACCGAAGATCTCGGAGAAAACCCACGCAGGTCACGGGGAGAACGTACAAACTCCGTACCGACAGCAAGCGCTGTAAAGCAGCAACTCTACCGCTGCGCCATCGTGATGCCCTACTTGTGAGTTTGAATTTCTCGTACTATCCATCCACATAAATAATCCAAAGTCACATGCAGTTGATCAAATTCTAAAGTGGACTTGAAGTGAAAAACTAAACGTGTACCGATACATAATTCATAGCTGCTGGGTAGAAATATTGAAAATTAACATCAGACCCAACACTATGTTTAACATGTCTTACACTGCAAGGTAACATCAACAACTCACTTTGTCGATGCAGAGTTGAATTACTTTGAGAAGTGGCATTGTCTAGCCTGTTTTTTTTGGAAAGATAAAGTGCAAAACAAATCTGAAGATCATCTGAGTTTGAAGGAAAGCCCACAGAAGTGACTGTTTAAACAAATGACCAGAAAGAACCGGAAGGTATTCATTTCACAAAATGCTGGGGTAACTCAGCGGGTCAGGCAGCATCTCTGGAGAGAAGGAATGGGTGACGTTTCGGGTCGAGACCCTTCTTCAGTCTGAAGCTCGGTGCAGCCAACGTCAAGGCCCTGTGGGGGAGGACCACAGTCTAGGGTCCTTCCGCTGCTGGACATGGGGGGCAGTGTGTGGTGGAGAGAGACGCCCCTCCAAATCAGGGAAGGAATTCTGTCTAATTTTGTATAAATTTGGCAACGTATTGAATAACCTCCTGGAATAGCGCATGGAGTTTTGAAATGAACATGTTTTGTATATATTTATTTCTGGAACAAAGTATTTTTTGATATGTATTAAAAAAAACTTGCTGCCGTTCTGCCACTCCCCGCCTTGGCGAAAGCAGGAAAGCTTTTAGTGCCTTAAATCTATTTTTTTGCGTGGTTTGTCTGTTTGTTACAAGGTCAGGACGTTAACAAATCTCGTGCGGCAGAGTGGCGGAGCGGTGGAAGAGCTGCCTTACAGCGCCGGAGGCCCCGGTTTGATTTGGACCGTGGTGTGTCTGTACAGACTTTGTTAGCTGCTCCCTGTGATCGCCTGGTGCTCCGGTTTCCCCCCACACTGCAGAGACGTGCAAAATGGCCACGGTAAAATTGTAAAACTGCCCCTCGTAGACGATCAAGCTCATCGGGGAATTTGATGACAAAGGAAGGATATAGGTGGAGACAGGAAGATAGAGGGAGATCTGGGAAGGGGGAGGGGAGAGGTCTCCTGCAAAAAGTCTACCCCCTACTCCCAATTCCTCCGTCTACGCCGCATCTGTGCCCGGGTGCTACCTCTTGTACCCATGATACGACTGCATTGGTGCTACCTCTTGCACCCATGCAGAACTCACTGACTTCATACACTTCACCTCCAATTTCCATCCTGCCCTTAAATATACCTGGACCATCTCTGACATCTCCCTCCCGTTTCTGGACCTCACCATCTCCATCACAGGAGACAGACTAGTGACAGACATTTACTATAAACCCACTGACTCGCACAGCTATCTGGACTACACTTCTTCCCACCCGCGGTCCACTGCAAAAAAGTCTATCCCCTACTCCCAATTCCTCCGTCTACGCCGCATCTGCGCCCGGGATGAGGTGTTTCACACTAGGGCATCAGAGATGTCCTCGTTCTTCAGGAAACTGGGCTTGCCCTCTTCCATTATAGATGAGGCTCTCACTAGGGTCTCTTCTACATCCCGCAGTTCCTTCTCTCCCGAGATGCTGCCCGACCTGCTGAGTTACTCCAGCATTTTGTGAATAAATACCTTCGATTTGTACCAGCATCTGCAGTTATTTTCTTATAAGCTCGTCGGGAAGGCTGGCTCTGTCCTGGGGGGTGAAGTTGGATTCATGGGGAGGTGGGTCTTGGAGGGGGAGGATGCTCCTCAAACTGCGGAGTATCCTGGACAATACCTGACACATTGGCCAACCTGAGGAGAACCTTCTTCCCTGTGGCTATCAAACTGTACGCCACCTCCCCCTTCTGTGGTGGGCGTAGACTGACTCCCCTTCTCACCCCCCCCCCCCCCCCCTAATCCTTGCACAACCCCAATCCTTTCCACTCGTCACTTTCACTCCATGTTTCATGTATTTTGTGTTTTTATGACTGTTTTTAGATTTAGATTTAGAGATACAGCGCAGAAACAGGCCCTTCGGCCCACCGGGTCCGTGCCGCCCAGCGATCCCCGCACATTAACACTATCCTACACACACTAGGGACAATTTTTACATTTGCCCAGCCAATTAACCTACAAACCTGCACGTTTTTGGAGTGTGGGAGGAAACCGAAGATCTCGGAGAAAACCCACGCAGGTCACGGGGAGAACGTACAAACTCCGTACAGACGGCACCCGTAGTCAGGATCGAACCTGAGTCTCCGGCGCTGCATTCGCTGTAAAGCAGCAACTCTACCGCTGCGCTACCGTGCCGCCCTTCAATGTTGCCACATGAATTTCCCTCCTGGGATAAATAATGTTCTATTGGATCGTGTTGGATCAATCGACAATAGACAACAGGTGCAGGAGTAGGCCGTTCGGCCCTTCGAGCCAGCACCGCCATTCACCATGATCATGGCTGATCATTCTCAATCAGTACCCCGTTCCTGCCTTCTCCCCATACCCCCTGACTCCGCTATCCTTAAGAGCTCTATCTAACTCTCTCTTGAATGCATCCAGAGAATTGGCCTCCACTGCCTTCTGAGGCGGAGAATTCCACAAATTTACAACTCTCTGACTGAAAAGGTCAGGCTGTTGAAGTTGCCACGTTCCAGGCCATGCCGGACGGTGAAAGCTCCGCGGTGGGCCGACCCAAGGCCCGCGACCCGGGGCAGGCGAAGACGCTGCCGCTGCCGGAGCTCCCGATGTCGGCCCCCACCCAGGGCAGGGGCTGCGAGCTTCCGACGTCCACGCGGCCGGAGTCTCCAGAGGCGAGTCCCAGGTGGAGGCCGCCAGCTCCAGGTGCATGGCGGGTGGTAGGCCGCAGCCTGAACGGAGACACGGCCCAGAACAAAGGGTCGTGTCTCCGCTCGGAAGAGACAGTTTTACATTTACAGTCCCTCCCCCCCCATAGTACACAACCCCCAAAAAACTACATGACATTTACACTACAATCAAGACAGAAAAACAACATAAAACACAAAGACAGACGGACTGCAGCTGCTAAGGCAACGCAGGCACAGAGGCACAATCCACACTTGGACTTTCATGAACAAAAATGAGAAAAGCTCGAGAAAACTGTGGGAAAACAGTGGACAGACGCGAACGTCTCAGGGTAATGTAGCTGCTACAAGACAGATGATGATATTTTGGATCATGTGGCATCATTAATATTGGAATACATATCTCAGCGTCACCAAATGTTTCAAAGTAAAGAATTGCTTCCTTCTAAGTCACGCCAAAACGTACTAAATATTCTGCATGTGTTTGTTTTTGGTAGACCAGCATCTGCAGTTCCTTGTGTCTACGTTAAGGCAGCCAGGTGGTCTTTAAGACTGAAGGCCATTATCTCTGTTCATCTCTGGAAACTAGTCTTTCGATTATAACACATTGTACAAAGCCAATTCATAAAATTCAGGAGAAAAACTCAGCAAAAACTCTCTTGCCTATGTCAACATCTCTGAAATTTGCCAAGCAAGGACTCAAACATATCAAATAGAGATGGGATTTTAAAATTAACATGTGCAGGAAAGGAACCGCAGATGCTGGTCTAAACCCGAAATGCTAGAGTAACTCGGCGGGTCAGGCAGCATCTGTGGAGAGAAGGAATGGGTGACGTTTCGGGTCGAGACCCTTCTTCAGACTCTTAATGAAAGTAACATCCGAGTGAGACCGCACCTGGAGTACTGTGTGCAGTTTTGGTCTCCAAATTTGAGGAAGGATATTCTTGCTATTGAGGGCGTGCAGCGTAGGTTTACTAGGTTAATTCCCGGAATGGCGGGACTGTCATATGTTGAAAGACTGGAGCGACTAGGCTTGTGTACACTGGAATGTAGAAGGATGAGAGGGGATCTTATCGAAACGTATAAGATTATTAAGGGGTTGGACACATTAGAGGCAGGAAACATGTTCCCAATGTTGGGGGAGTCCAGAACCAGGGGCCACAGTTTAAGAATAAGGGGTAGGCCATTTAGAACTGAGATGAGGAAAAACTTTTTCAGTCAGGGAGTTGTAAATCTGTGGAATTCTCTGCCTCAGAAGGCAGTGGAGGCCAGTTCTCTGGATGCTTTCAAGAGAGAGCTAGATAGAGCTCTTAAGGATAGCGGAGTCAGGGGGTATGGGGAGAAGGCAGGAACGGGGTACTGATTGAGAATGATCAGCCATGATCACATTGAATGGCGGTGCTGTCTCGAAGGGCCGAATGGCCTCCTCCTGCGCCTATTGTCTATTGTCTAACATGGTTGATTTTCTAGTAGAGGGAACCTGCAGAGCAGATACTTTGCTCAAGGTGATTAATGTAATGTTGGATGACTGATATCCATTCGATGATAATTAGAAGGACTTTATACAATGGTTACATACTGTGAATGGAATAAAAGCAGTGACCTTTAAGTAAGGCACATCATTAACACAGCAAGGAGTGCATTTAATGCCATTCTTCCTTTTCATAGCTCAGCACAAATTCACAGAATGCAGAATTTCTGCCGTCTAATATTTATTTTACCAACAGCTTTTCACTCGGTAAAACACACAGCAAAGACCATTCAAAGATCCAGAGAACGTAGATGCATGCCTTTAGGGATATTTTGCAAAAATGGTTTCGACCAATTTGATTTAGACTTTAGAGATACAGCGTGGAAACAGATCCTTCGGCCCATCGAGTCCATGCTGACCAACGAACACTATCCTACGCACTAGGGAAAATGTACAATTTTACCGAAGTCAATTAACCTACAAGCCTGTACGTCTTTGTAGTGTGAGGGGAAACCGGAGCACCCGGGGAAAACCCACGCAGGGTGAACGCGTAAACTCCGTACGGACGGCACCCGTAGTCAGGATCGAGCCCGTGTCTCTGGCGCTGTAAGGCAGCAGCTCGACCGTGACGTCCGATTCTGTCATCCATTTTTGGGGATCTTGGCATCATTGGTCTATAAACTTCATTCACAATGATGTACCAGAATGTTGTGAACAAACGAACAAACGAGAGTTTTAGCATGTAGATGTACGGGCCACGTTTTCCTGCACAGTGGTGGGGGCCCGCTATGCGTTGCCTGGGTGGTGGTGGAGACAGATACGATCGTAGCGTTTCAGCAGTATCCAGATGAGCACATGGATATGTGGGATACGGAGGGAGATGGATCGTGGGCAGGCAGAGGGAAGAGGTTAGTTTAACCTGGCATCATGTTCAGTACAGACGTTGTGCGCTGAAGGGCCTGTTATAAGTGATCGGAGAAGAATTAGGCCATTCGGCCCATCAAGTCTACTCCGCCATTCAATCATGGCTGATCTATCCCTCCCTCCTAACCCCATTCTCCTGCCTTCTCCCCATAACCCCTGACACCCGGATTAATCAAGAATCTGTCCATCTCTGCCTTAGAAATATCCATTAACGGCCTGCACGTCTCTCTGTGGCAAATAATTCCACCGATTCATCACCCACCCACTCAAGAAATTCCTCCTCATCTCCTTCCAAAAGGAACGTCCTTTAATTCTGAGGCTATGACCTCTAGTCCTAGACTAGTGTAAACATCCTTCCCACATCCACACGATCCAAGCCTTTCACCTTTTCCTGATTCTATGTTTAGTTTAGTTTAGTTTAGTTTAGTTTAGTTTAATTTATTTTAGTTTAGTTTAGTTTATTCACAAAATGCTGGAGTAACTCAGCAGGTCAGGCAGCATCTCAGGAGAGAAGGAATGGGTGACGTTTCGGGTCGAGACCCTTCTTCAGACTGATGTCAGGGGGGCGGGACAAAGGATAGGATATAGGTGGAGGCAGGAAGATAGAGGGAGATCTGGGAAGGGGGGAGGGGAGGAGAGGGACAGAGGAACTATCTGAAGTTGCAGAAGTCAATGTTCATACCGCTGGGCTGCAAGCTGCCCAAGCGAAATATGAGGTGCTGTTCCTCCAATTTTCGGTGGGCCTCATTATGGCACTGGAGGAGGCCCATGACAGAAAGGTCAGACTGGAAGTGGGAGGGGGAGTTGAAGTGCTCAGCCACCGGGAGATCAGGTTGGTTAAGGCGGACTGAGCGAAGGTGTTGAGCGAAGCATTCGCCGAGCCGGCGTTTGGTTTCGCCGATGTAAAGAAGTTGACATCTTGAGCAGCGGATGCAATAGATGAGGTTGGAGGAGGTGCAGGTGAACCTCTGTCTCACCTGGAAAGACTGTTTGGGTCCTTGGATGGAGTCGAGGAGGGAGGTAAAGGGACAGGTGTTGCATCTCGTGCGGTTGCAGGGGAAAGTGCCCGGGGATGGGGTGGTTTGGGTGGGAAGGGACGAGTGGACCAGGGAGTTGCGGAGGGAACGGTCTCTGCGGAACGCAGAGAGGGGAGGGGATGGGAAGATGTGGCCAGTGGTGGGGTCCCGTTGTAGGTGACGGAAATGTTGGCGGATGATTTGTTGGATACGTTGGCTGCCTGACCTGCTGAGTTACTCCAGCATTTTGTGAATAAATACCTTCGATTTGTACCAGCATCTGCAGTTATTTTCATACACCTCTTAGTTCAGTTTAGTTTAGTTTAGTTTAGTTTAGTTTAGTGATGCAGCCCCTTCGTCCCACTGAGTCCGTGCCGACCAATAAATAATCACCCCATAGGCTAGTTCTACTCTGCACAAGAGGGAGAATTGTCCATTCCTATTAGCCCATGAGCTGAGGAAGTACTTAACCACACTGGTCTGGGGTCATGCACAGAACAGACTGTGTAATTATACACGAACAGAAGGAGATGGATTCACATTGACTGAAGTCAAAGATGAATAAATCACTTAGCTGGCAGCAGCAGACAGGAAGCTGCTCAGGCAATAGTAATTAACAATGGCTGTGAATAAGCAGCTTCGTGTTACTGCAATTCCCCGCTTTGACAATGAAGACCAGAAACGTTACGCTGGAATGCCTTAACCTCAGCTTTCTATTTTACATTGCTAATGTTTTCGGACTGGGGAAAAGAAGGATTTCTCACGCAGCCTACTCATTCGTCGTCGGAAGATCATTTAAACTCTCCGCTCATCTTGTCCGTAATTGTCCAGCTACTGGGAAACTTCTTTTGGTCGGCTGGAACTTTCATCAGCACACATCTTGTCAGGCTCTGTGTGAGCTGTGCATCTGTCTAAGTGGCTCCGTTTACCGACTCACAGTTGTAGCGCCAAGTGGAACCGTGCAAGTCCGATATTCATTCCTTTCGCGTGGAATTCAATTATTAGTCGCTGATGTGTAAATGGCCGCTGGCTTTTAGTTCAGAGATACAGCGGGGAAACATGCCCTTCGGCCCACCGGGTCCGCGCCGACCGGCGATCCCCGCACACTAACAATACTCCGACACCCACTAGGGACAATGTTTACATTTGCCCAACCAATTAACCTACAAACCCGCACGTCTTTGGAGTGCGCGGGAGGAAACCGAAGATCTCGGAGAAAACCCATGCAGGTCACGGGGAGAGCGTACAGACTCCATACAGATGGCACCCATAGTGGGGATGGAACCCGGGTCTCCGACGCTGCGTTCGCTGTAAGGCAGCAACTCTGCCGCTGCGCCACCGTGCTGTGTACAACTTGCTATCTGCACAGTTTGTCTGCATGTTGCTTGGGCCATGTGACGGGCATTTGATGGCACTGGGCCTGCACTCGCTGGAGTTTAGAAGTCAAGTTTATTTGTCACGTACACATACGAGATGTGCAGTGAAATGAAAGTGGCAATGCCTGCGGATTGTGCTAAACTACAAAACAGAATAGAAAAAAAATGTTTTAACACAAAAAACAAATTAATACAGTAGATTAAATGAGTCCCTGGTGATATGAGAGTTAACAGTCCTGATGGCCTGTGGGAAGAAACTCCGTCTCATCCTCTCCGTTTTCACAGCGTGACAGCGGAGGCGTTTGCCTGACCGTAGCGGCTGGAACAGTCCGTTGCTGGGGTGGTAGGGGTCCCCCATAATGTTGCTGGCTCTGGATCCGCACCTCCTGATGTATAGGCCCTGCAGGGGGGCGAGTGTAGTTCCCATGGTGCGTTCAGCCGAACGCACTACTCTCCGCAGAGCCTTCCTGTCCTGGGCAGAGCTGTTCCCAAACCAGATTGTGATGTTGCCGGACAGGATGCTCTCTACAGCCCCAGAGTAGAAGCACTGAAGGATCCTCAGAGAGACTCTAAATTTCCTCAACTGTCTGAGGTGGTAAAGGCGCTGCCTTGCCTTACGCACCAGTGCGGAGTACAGAAGAATGATATGATACGACAGAATATTATTAATCCCAGGAGGGAAATTGATCTGCCAACAGTCATAAAAACACATGAAACATGAAATTAAAGTGACTGGGGGGGGGGGGGGGGGGGGAGGATTGGGGATGTGCAAAGATTAATGGAGGACCACATTAATGGAGGTTGGCATTAATGGAGTGTCTGGGCCTACAGTGTCTGGGCCTACAGTGTCCGTGCCTACAGCGGCCCCCGGGCCTACAGTGTCCGGGCCAACAGTGTCTGGGCCTACAGTGTCCGGGCCTACAGCAGCCTCTGGGCCTACAGCGTCAGGGCCTACAGTGTCCGGGCCTACAGTGTCCGGGCCTACAGCGGCCCCTGGGCCTAATACGGGACCAGGGCGGTCCCATACAGGACAAACCGATTTAGCCCAATATAAATCGGGATTTGACCTCCATCGCAAGGTAAAAGGGACCACATCACCCCGATTCTGGCCTCTCTCCACTGGCTCCCAGTACGGTACAGAATCAACTTCAAGCTCCTCCTATTCACATACAAAGCCCCAAACGGGCTTGCCCCCCCCCCCCCCCATATCAAAAATCTTCTAACCCACCACTCTATCTCCAGGTCCCTCAGGTCGGCCGACTTGGGGCTACTGACTATCCCGCGGTCTAGGCTTAAGCTCAGGGGTGACCGCGCTTTTGCGGTTGCAGCTCCTAGACTGTGGAACAGCATCCCTCTCCCCATCAGAACTGCCCCCTCCATCGACACCATTAAGTCCAGGCTCAAAACCTATTTCTACTCCCTAGCGTTTGAGGCCCTCTGAGGGGGCGCTGTGAACTGTTTATGTATGTGCTGTTATGTTTGTGTGCCATTGTATGTTCGTTTCTTAGTACCTGAACTGTTGGACAGCACTTTGGTCAACGTGGGTTGTTTTTAAATGTGCTGTACAAATAAAATTAACGACTTGACTTGACTTGACTTGACTTGACATGCCTTCCCCAGACACTGCCTGACCTGCTGAATTAGCCCGAACTTGGTGTGTTCTTCAAGATTCCGGCATCCACAGATTCCTGTGTTGTGACATACATAGTTTCATAAGGGCATAAGTTCATGAGTTCTTAGAAACATAGAAAATAGGTGCAGGAGTAGGCCATTCGGCCCTTCGAGCCTGCACCGCCATTCAATATGATCATGGCTGATCATCCAACTCAGTATCCCGTACCTGCCTTCTCTCCATACCCCCTGATCCCTTCAGCAAAAAGGGCCACATCTAACTCCCTCTTAAATATAGCCAATGAACTGGCCTCAACTACCTTCTGTGGCAGAGAATTCCACAGACTCACCACTCTCTGTGTGAAGAAATGTTTTCTCATCTCGGTCCTAAAAGACTTCCCCCTTATCCTTAAGCTGTGACCCCTGGTTCTGGACTCCCCCAACATCGGGAACAATCTTCCCGCATCTAGCCTCTCCATCCCCTTAAGAATTTTATATGTTTCTAGAAGATCCCCCCTCAGTCTTCTAAATTCCAGCGAGTACAAGCCCAGTCTATCCAGTCTTTCCTCATATGTAAGTCCCGCCATCCCAGGGATCAATCTGGTGAACCTTCTCTGTACTCCCTCTAAGGCAAGAACGTCTTTCCTCAGGTTAGGAGACCAAAACTGCACACAATACTCCAGGTGCGGTCTCACCAAGGCCCTGTACAACTGCAGCAGAACCTCCCTGCTCCTAAACTCAAATCCTCTTGCTATGAATGCCAACATACCATTTGCTTTCTTCACTGCCTGCTGCACCTGCACGCTTGCTTTCAATGACTGGTGCACCATGACACCCAGGTCACGTTGCATCTCCCCTTCTCCCAATCGGTCACCATTCAGGTAATACTCTGCTTTCCTGTTCTTGCCGCCAAAGTGGATAACCTCACATTTATCCACATTATATTGCATCTGCCATGCATCTTGGAGCGGAATAAGGTCATTCGGCCCATCAAGTCTACTCTACCATTCAATCATGGCTGATTTAGACTGATTCTTCAGTCTGAAGAAGGGTCTCGACCCGAAACATCACCCATTCCTTCTCTCCCGAGATGCTGCCTGACCTGCTGAGTTACTCCAGCATTTTGTGTCTACCTGATTTATCTCGACCCCACTCTCCTGCTTTCACCCCATAACCCCTGACACCCGTACTAAACAAAAATCTCTTTATCTCCACCTTAAAAAGTACCGATTGACTTGGCCTTTACAGCCATCTGTGGTAAATGATTTCACCACAACTCCACAAAGTCACCACCGTGTGACTGAAGAAATTCCTCCTGATCTCCTTCCTAAAGGTACATCCTATTAGACAATAGACAATAGACAATAGGTGCAGGAGGAGGCCATTCGGCCCTTCGAGCCAGCACCGCCATTCAATGTGATCATGGCTGATCATTCTCAATCAGTACCCCGTTCCTACCCTCTCCCCATACCCCCTGACTCCGCTATCCTTAAGAGCTCTATCTCGCTCTCTCTTGAATGCATTTAGAGAATTGGCCTCCACTGCCTTCTGAGGCAGAGAATTCCACAGATTCACAACTCTCTGACTGAAAAGGTTTTTCCTCATCTCAGTTCTAAATGGCCTACCCCTTATTCTTAAACTGTGGCCCCTGGTCCTGGACTCCCCCAACATTGGGAACATGTTTCCTGCCTCTAACGTGTCCAACCCCTTAATAATCTTATACGTTTCGACAAGATCTCCTCTCATCCTTCTAAATTCCTGTGTATACAAGCCTATTATTCTGAGGCTGTGGCCCCTGGTCCCAGACTCTCCCACCAGTGGAAACATCCTCTCCACATCCACTCTATCCAGGCCTTTCAACACTCGGTAGGTTTCAATGAGGGTCCCCCCCCCCCCTCATCCTTCTGAACTCCAGCGAGTACAGGCCCAGTGCTGACAAACACTCATCATGTGCTAAACCCAAAGTTCAAAGTATGCAAGGTAAAAAATTGTCAACCCCATTCATGACTCTCCCTTCAACCTCCAACACTGCCTGTTCATTCCCTCTGCAGATGCTGCCTGACCGGATGATTTCCTCAGGCACTCCGTTTTGCCCCTCAAGATTCCCGCATCTGCTGTCTCCTGGGACTCCTGCTTTTCTCTCTTTCCCAACTCTGATCAAGTTTGGCTTGAAATGTTAGCTCATCACTTTCCACAGATTGTGTCTGACCTCCTCTTTCCACCATTTTTCTTCTTTTTTTTATGGCCTTTCTCATTAAAACGTAATACCTGCCTGCTACTGCCAGCGACATTTGACAGAGGCTCTGCAATAAATGCAATAGGATCAATTCTATGAGAAAGAGGCGAGCAGTGAAGAACCAAATAGACTTAAGGATGAATTTCTTTCACCAGAGGGTGGAGAATCTGTGGAATTAACTGCCACCCATGGCAGTGGAAGCCAAGTCGTTAGGTGTTTTTAAAGCAGAGATTGATAGGTTCTGGATTAGTAAGGGTAACACGGTCTCGGTAATAGGGGCGGTCACGGTGGCGCAGCGGTAGAGTTGCTGCCTTACAGTCAACGCAGCGCCGGAGACCAGGGTTCCATCCCGACTGCGGGTGCCGTCTGTACGGAGTTTGTACGTTCTCCCCGTGAGTTATATAGAGCTCTGGGGGCTAGTGGAATCAAGGGGTATGGGGAGAAGGCAAGCACGGGTTCCTGAATGTAGATGATCAGCCATGATCACAATGAATGGCGGTGCTGGCTCGAAGGGCCAAATGGCCTCCTCCAGCACCTGTTTTCTATGTTTCTATGTTTCTATGACCTGCGAGGGTTTTCTCCGAGATCTTCGGTTTCCTCCCACACTCCAAAGACGTACAGGTTTGTTGGTTAATTGGCCTGGTACATGTAAAGATTGTCCCTAGTGGGTGTAGGATAGTGTTAATGTGCAGGGATTGCTGAAGGGCCTGTTTCCGCACTGTATCTCTAAACTAGACCAAGGTTATGGGGAGAAGGTGGAAGAATGGAGTATTTGCAACATGGTAACAGGCCCTTCGGCCCATTGAGTCCGCGCCGACCAGCGATCAGCGTACACTTGTTCTATCCCACACACTGGAGATCATCTACAGCAGCCGAATCACCTACAAATCTGCACGTCTTTGGAGTGTGGGAGGAAAAAGAGAAAACCCACGCAGGTCACGAGGAGAACGTACAAACTCCGTACAGACAGCAGCCAGAGTCAGGATCAAACCCGGGTCTCTGGCGCCGTGAGGCAGCAACTCTACCGCTGCGCCACCGTGCAGACAGAGTAAAATAGATCAGCCGTGACCAAATGGTGGAGAGGCCTGGATGGGCCGAATGGCCTAATTCTGCCCCCGTGTTGCATGGTCTTAGGCCGACATGTAAGCCGCACAATTTCTTTAACCCAAAGGATTTTTGGTCGTGTCTCTTGAAGATGCAAAGGACATCATTTCCACTTGAAGTCTGGACCATTAATCAATGGAAGACTGTTTTTCATTCCACACAGGGCAGTAGCAATAAATTATTCCAAAAAAAATTGATCTATATTGCCATGTAATAAAAATGACTGATTGATTTGTTTTTGCTACACTGTCAAGATGAAGGATATCTAATGTTCTTCAGATATATTTATTTTCTACAAAAATAACCCTTTAGTGCGAAAGGCTGAGTATTGGCCCTGGAGTAAGTTTGAAACAAACGGTCTTCGGCATTAGATCACCAACCTATACCTCCATCTAAATTGACTGGACCCCTTATAAAAGGTCAATGACAATGTATTAGTCCCTTCCACATCGCGGTGGAGATATCCAACAATAAAATTGGAATCAATGATGTGCAGGAATTAAAACTGCAGATGCTGGTTCAAATCAAAGGTAGACACAAAATGCTGGAGCAACTCAGCGGGTCAGGCAGCATCTCTGGAGAGAAGGAATGGGTGTCGAGACCCTTCCGCAGACTAAGGAATGGGGGACGTTTCGAGTCAAGACCTCCCTGGGACCACGTGGGTTTCCTCCGGGTGCTCTGGTTTCCTCTCACACCCCTGAGACTTGGTTTGGATTTGCGGGTTCATTGGCCTGTGTGAAATACCCCCTGATGAATGGGGAGTGAAGGAGAAGGTGGGATGACATAGAACCTGTTGTGAACGGGTGACGTTTCGTGGTCGAGACCCTTCTTCGGACAGAACTGGAATCAATGAAGTGGTTTTGAAGCATGATCGTTGTTTAATTATTGGCCACACGGCAGTCAATCGGGGCAAAGCAAGTCCCAACAAAGTCCAGCATGATTGGAATATATCAGTAATATGAAGTGATCAACACAAGGGATGATTTCTCCTCGTTTCTGACAACATTGGAGGCCATTCAGCCTACTGTTTCTATGCTGACTCCAAAATTCCAACCTGTCCTCACCTCGCCTGTATCCACCTATCACTTGCCGGCCTTTGTTTCCCCCCCCCCCCACCCGCCCCCCCTCCCCCCCCCCCCCCCCACCCTCCATCTCCCTTTCAGCTTTCTATGTCAAAGCTTTCTTCCCACCACATGGGCCTCCTCCAGTGCCATAGTGAGGCCCACCACAAATTGGAGGAACAGCACCTCATATTTCGCCTGGGCAGCTTGCAGCCCAGCGGTATGAACATTGACTTCTCCAACTTCAGATAGTTCCTCCGTCCCTCTCTTCCCACTCCCCCTTCCCAGTTCTCCCACTGGTCTTCCTGTCTCCACCTACATCCTATCTTTGTCCCGCCCCCTCCCCTGACATCAGTCTGAAGAAGAGTCTCGACCCGAAACGTCGCCCATTCCTTCTCTCCAGAGATACTGCCTGACCCGCTGAGTTGCTCCAGCATTTCGTGACACCTTTCCACCACTACCAATCGGTCCAAAGAAGGGTTTCCCAACCTGAAATGTCACCTGTCTATGTTCTCCAGAGATATCGGCCCAGCTGGCTGGTCTTTTTTTGGAGATACAGCATGGAAACAGGCCCTTCAGCCCACTGAGTCTGTGCTGACCAGCGATCATTCCAGACACTCAAACTACCCTGCACACCAGGGACAATTCGCAGAAGTCAATTCATCTACAAACCTGCACGTCTTTCGAGTGCGGGAGGAAACCGGAGCACCCCGAGAAAACCCACGCGGTCGCAGGTAGAAGGTACAAACTCCACTCAGACAGCACTCACAGTCAGGATGGAACCTGGGTCTCTGGCGTTGTGCTCTACCGCTGGGCCAACCATCAGTTACACCAGCACCTTTTTGTCTTTTTTCCCAATCTGTTCTATTCCGTTGAGCAGAAAATGCAAGTGCTGAAAAGTGCTGGAGGAATTCACTGGGTCGGGAAGCATCTGTGGAGTGAACCACAGTTCTGTGTAGGGTGGCACGGTGGCGCAGCGGTAGAGTTGCTGCTTTACAGCGAATGCAGCGCCGGAGACTCAGGTTCGATCCTGACTACGGGCGCTGCACTGTAAGGAGTTTGTACGTTCTCCCCGTGACCTGCGTGGGTTTTCTCCGAGATCTTCGGTTTCCTCCCACACTCCAAAGACGTGCAGGTATGTAGGTTAATTGGCTGGGTAAATGTAAAAATTGCCCCTAGTGTGTGTAGGATAGTGTTAATGTGCGGGGATCGCTGGGCGGCGCGGACTTGGTGGGCCGAAAAGGCCTGTTTCTGCGCTGTGTCTGAAATATGAAATATGAAAAAAAAAACGATAGGCAGTGGTTTGAGTCGAGAGATACTTACTCATCATAAGATCATAAGATCACAAGTGATAGGAGCGGAATTAGGCCATTCGGCCCATCAGGTCTACTCCGCCATTCAATCATGGCTGATCTATCTCTCCCTCCTGACCCCATTCTCCTGCCTTCTCCCCATTACCCCTGACACCCGTACTAATCAAGAATCTGTCGATCTCCACCTTAAAAAATATCTTTGACTTGGTCACCGTAGATTTCTGTGGCAATAAGTTCCACAGATTCACCACCCTCTGACAATAGACAATAGACAATAGACAACAGGTGCAGGAGTAGGCCATTCGGCCCTTCGAGCCAGCACCGCCATTCTATGTGACCATCTGCCCGATCCTTGTTGACCTCCCAGCGGAGCGAGCTGTCCGTGGGGGAATGTTGCCGACTGGGCCCGCTGCAGACTGCAGGAGTACGTGCTGAGGGACGCACTGGAGCTTGGTGCAGCCAACGCCAAGGCTCCGTGGGGGAGGACCACAGTCTAGGGGCCTTCCGCTGCTGGACATGGGGGGGCAGGGTGTGGTGGAGAGAGACGCCCCTCCAAATAAGGGATACTGTGTAAAGGTGTGTAAATGTAAGTAAATGTCTGTAAATTTGGAAGTGAATGCCTGTATCGAATGTGTAACCTCCGGAAATGTCGGATGGGTTTGTTAAAAAATAAGATGTTTTGTAAGCAAATATTTATTACTTGAATAAAGTATTTTTTGAAATAGAAGAAATACTGAGCGAAGGTGTTGAGCGAAACGATCGCCGAGCCAGCGCTTGGTCTCGCCGATGTAGAGAAGTTGACATCTGGAACAGCGGATATGGTAGATGAGGTTGGAGGAGGTGCAGGTGAACCTCTGCCTCACCTGGAAAGACTGTTCGGGTCCTTGGATGGAGTCGAGGAGGGAGGTAAAGGGACAGGTGTTGCATCTCCTGCGGTTGCAGGGGAAAGTGCCCGGGGATGGGGTGGTTTGGGTGGGAAGGGACGAGTGGACCAGGGAGTTACGGAGGGAACGGTCTCTGCGGAACGCAGAGAGGGGAGGGGATGGGAAGATGTGGCCAGTGGTGGGGTCCCGTTGGAGGTGGGTCTAGTTTAGTTTATTGTCACGTGTACCGAGGTACAGGGAAAAGCTTTTGTTCCGTGCTAACCAGCCAGCGGAAAGACTATACGTGATTACAATCGAGTCATCCACAGTGTACAGGATACAGGATACAGGAATAACGTTTAGGGGGAGGTAAAGAGCAGTGAAGTCCGATTGAAGATAGTCCAAGAGTCTCCAATGAGGTAGATGGGAGGTCAGGACTGCTCTCTGGTTGTGGTAGGACGGTTCAGTTGCCTGATAACAGCCGGGAAGAAACTGTCCCTGAATCTAGAGGTGTGCGTTTTCACACTTCTGTGCCTCTTGCCCGAAGGGAGGGGGGAGACGTGCCCTTGATAATGCTGGTGGTCTTGCCGAGGCAGCGTGAGGTGTAGATGGAGTCAATACAGTCAAGGAACAGGCCCTTCAGCCCTTAATGTTCATGCCCTACATGATGCCAAATTAAACTAATCCCTCCATACCCTCTAATCCCTCTAATCCCTTATAAACTGATCAGTCAAAACATTATGACCACCTGCCTAATATGCTGTTGGTCCTCCGTGTGCAGCCCCATACGCAGCAGGGTGCGATGCACTGTGTATTGTGACACATTCCTCCCGTGACCACCATTAACATTTTCTGTGACTTGTGCCACAGTCGACCTTCTGTCGGTTCGGACCAGACAGGATAGCCTTCGTTGCCCTCGCGCATCGATGAGCCTTGGGCGCCCAACACCCTGCCTGTCGCCGGTTTGTGGTTTGTCCCTCCTCGGACCACTGTCGGTAGGTACTCACCACTGCTGACCGGGAGCACCCCACAAGCCTTGCCGTTTCAGAGATGCTCTGACCCAGTCGTCTGGCCAGAACAATTTGGCCCTTGTCAAAGTCGCTCAGGTCTTTACTCCTGCCCATTTTTCCTGCACCCAACACATCCACTTCAAGAACTGAGTGTTCACTTGCAGCCTAATATATCCCACCCCTTGACAGGTGCCGTTGTAACAAGATAATCAATGTTATTCTCTTCGCCTGTCAGTGGTCATAATGTTTTGGCTGATCGGTGTATCTGATCTATATCCCTGCATTTCCTGCTTAAAAGGTCATATGTGATAGGAGCAGAATTAGGCCATTCGGCCCATCAGGTCCACTCCGCCATTCAATCATGGCTGATCTATCTCTCCCTCCTAACCCTAATCTCCTGCCTTCTCACCATAACCCCTGACACCCGTACTAATCAAGAGATCTTGACCTTATGTTGAAAGACTGGAGCGACTGGGCTTGTATACACTGGAATTTAGACGGATGAGAGGAGATCTTATCGAAATGTATACGATTATTAAGGTGTTGGACACGTTAGAGGCAGGAAACATGTTCCCAATGTTGGGGGAGTCCATAACAAGGGGCCACAGTTTAAGAATAAGGGGTAGGCCATTTAGAACTGAGATGAGGAAAAACTTTTTCAGTCAGAGAGTTGTAAATCTGTGGAATTCTCTGCCTCAGAAGGCAGTGGAGGCCAATTCTCTGAATGCATTCAAGAGAGAGCTAGATAGAGCTCTTAAGGATAGCGGAGTCAGGGGGTATGGGGAGAAGGCAGGAACGGGGTAATGATTGAGAATGATCAGCCATGATCACATTGAATGGCGGTGCTGGCTCGAAGGGCCGAATGGCCTCCTCCTGCACCTATTGTCTATTGTCTATTGTCTATTGTCTTATCCATGTGCCTACCAAAAAACATCTTAAATGCCACTACTATGTCGGCCACCAGTGCCCTGGGTGTTCCAGGCACCCATCACCCTCTGTCAAAAATATAGTGCCTTGCACAACCCCTTTAATCTATTCCCCTTTCCCCTTAAAGTTATGCCTCTGCTATTTGATATTTATAACCTGGGGTAAAAAGGTTCTGGCTCTCTACCCTATCTGTGCCTCTCACAATTTTATAAACTGCTTTCAGGTCTTGCCTTAGTTTCCGATACTCCAGAGAAAACAGCACATGTTGATGGAAGCATGGAACAATTGTGGATGATTTGGACACCAAATCTCTCCGGGAAATGTGGACAGGCATTTTCTTTTTGGCAATGTTAACTGGAGGACTAAAATGAGGGTCGTCGAAATAATGAACCTCACAAAGTATCCTTCACATTGTCATTAGCTTTGGTCCTTTTACACCTGATGTTCCCAATGTTGGGGGAGTCCAGAACCAGGAGCCACACAGTCTAAGAATGAAGGGGAGGCCATTTGAAACTGAGGCGAGAAGAAACATTTTTCACCCAGAGAGTTGTGAATTTGTGGAATTCTCTGCCACAGAGGGCAGTGGAGGCCGATTCGCTGGATGGATTTAAGAGAGAGTTAGATAGAGCTCTAGGGGCTAGCGTAATCAAGGGATATGGGGAGAAGGCAGGCACGGGGTGCTGAGTGTGGATGATCAGCCGTGATCACAATGAATGGCGGTGCTGGCTCGAAGGGCCAAATGGCCTCCTCCTGCACCTATTTTCTATGTTTCTCTGTTTCTGTTTCTAATCATGGCTGATCTATCTCTCCCTCCTAACCCCATTCTCCTGCCTTCTCCCCATAACCCCTGACACCCGTACTGATCAAGAGATCTTGTTCTTATCCATGTGCCTACCAAAAAACATCTTAAATGCCAAATGTCCCCCTGAGATCGCACATTATGGCTGTCAGTTTAACCACGCATCCAAGGAGTGAAAGGAATAGTGTTTAGGGTGGAATGCAGGTGATGCAGGTCTCTGTCGTACATCCACAACGGGAAAGCCCACACAGTTCACAATCCCCTTGGAAAGAGTTCTCAGCCAAGACTGAAGGGGCGGGCAAAAGCTTCAACAAACTGGAAATTGTTGATACAGTAATGCATGTGATAAATGTGCCTGGCTTTCAGAACATTTAGTCACAACATAAAACAAATCAATCGGATGCTCCTGGAGCTCGTTGCCAGGGGTGGCGGTGGAAGCGAGAACGATAGCTTGCTATTGAGGGCGTGCAGCGTAGGTTCACTAGGTTAATTCCCGGAATGGAGGGACTGTCGTATGTTGAAAGACTGGAGCGGCTAGACTTGTATACACTGGAATTTAGAAGGATGAGAGGGGATCTTATTGAAATGTATAAGATTATTAAGGGTTTGGACACGTTAGAGGCAGGAAACATGTTCCCAATGTTGGGGGAGTCCAGAACCAGGGGCCACAGTTTAAGAATAAGGGGTACGCCATTTAGAACGGAGATGAGGAAAAACCTTTTTCAGTCAGAGAGTTGTGAATCTGTGGAATTCTCTGCCTCAGAAGGCAGTGGAGGCCAATTCTCTGAATGCATTCAAGAGAGAGCTAGATAGAGCTCTTAAGGATAGCGGAGTCAGGGGGTACGGGGAGAAGGCAGGAACGGGGTACTGATTGAGAATGATCAGCCATGATCACATTGAATGGCGGTGCTGGTTCGAAGGGCCGAATGGCCTCCTCCTGCACCTATTGTCTATTGTCTATTGACACAAAATATTGGAGAAACTCAGTGGGTCAGGCAGCATCTCTGGAAAAAGTGGATAGGCGACGTGTCGAGTCAACGTATTGAGTATAGAAATTGGGAGGTCATGTTACTGTTGTACAAACACATTGATGAGGCCACGTTTAGAGTATTGTGTGTTCTGTTTAGGAGCCCTGTTATAAGAAAGATTTATGGTGATGTTGCCAAAACTCGAGGACCTGAGCTATAGTGAGTGGTTGATAGTCGGGCTAGGATTTTATTCCTTGGAACGCAGGAGGAGGAGGTGTAATGTTATAGAGGTGCTCAAGATAATAAGAGGACTAGATAGGGTAAATACAGAGTCTCTCAACCTGTGTAGGGGAAGTGAGAACCAGAGGACTTAGATTTAAGACGAGTGGGAAATATTTAATAGGAACAAGAGGGTGTGAGCTACAGGGAGAGGTTGAGTAGGCTGGGTCTCTATTCCTTGGAGCGCAGGAGGATGAGGGGTGATCTTATAGAGGTGTATAAAATCATGAGAGGAATAGATCGGGTAGATGCACAGAGTCTCTTGCCCAGGGTAGGGGAATTGAGGACCAGAGGACATAGGTTCAAGGTGAAGGGGAAAAGATTCAACAGGAATCTGAGGGGTAACATTTTCATACAGAGGGTGGTGGGTGTATGGAACAAGCTGCCAGAGGAGGTCGATGAGGCAGGGACTATCCCATCGTTTAGGAAACAGTTGGACAGGTACATGGATAGGACAGGTTTGGAGGGATATGGACCAAGCGCAGGGAAGTGGGCCTAGTGAAGCTGGAACATGTTGGCCAGTGTGGGCAAGTTGGGCCGAAAGGCCTGTTTCCACGCTGTATCACTCTAAGACTCTATGACCTGAGGGGAAACCTTTTAACGCAAAGGGTGGTGAGTGCATTGAACATGCTACTATAGGAGGTATTTGCGGCAGGTACAAACACAACATTTAGACAGGTTTTATTTATTCGTGTCATCACACAGCTGTTTGCCGATAGCGAGCGAATGTCAGTGCCACGTGGTTGCCCTCTGCAAGATCCTTCACAGTGCGTGTGTCGTGCAACACGTCACAGCTCAGGAGATGTCCCATAGTCTGGAGGCCCCGTCCCCACTCGCAGTCTGCCGCATCTTCAGTGTACCCCCACTTCAGCATGTTCGATCTGCCCCTCCCCGCGCCTGTCCTCAGTCTGTTGAGACGGCGCCAGGTTATCCACGGTTGGTCGGAACCTGGTGGGAGTTTCTCAGAGGGATCGATTGCCATGTGAGTGTCTTCCGGAGATTTCTCCAGTCTCTCTTCCCAGAGTTTGAGCCTTGTGGACGATGCACTGCGGTCCAGGGGATGGACGGAAGAGAGGAAACGTCTGCGTGATTTCAAACGCTGAGGTGGCAAAGGGTGGTCTTGTAGGGGGGGTGTCTTTCATCCTCTGATTGTCTGAGGCGTTCTTTTTGACTGGCGACAGCTCTTCTGAGTCCAGGAGGTGCAATGCCAGAGAGTAGGTAGATGTTGTCAGTCTTGGTAGGCTTCATGCATCTACTGATGCAGCGACACCTTGTGTTTAGCACAGGATCAATCTTCCTCGCATGAGCTGAACGCTTTAAACAGGTAGACAATAGACAATAGACAATAGACAATAGACAAAAGACAATAGGTGCAGGAGGAGGCCATTCGGCTCTTCGAGCCAGCAACACCATTCAATGTGATCATGGCTGATCATTCTCAATCAGTACCCCATTCCTGCCTTCTCCCCATAACCCCTAACTCTGCTATCCTTAAGAGCTCTATCTAGCTCTCGAAAGCATTTAGAGAACTGGCCTCCACTGCCTTCTGAGGCAGAAAATTCCACAGATTTACAACTCTCTGACTGAAAAGGTTTTTCCTCATCTCAGTTCTAAATGGCCTACCCCTTATTCTTAAACTGTGGCCCCTGGTTCTAGACTCCCCCAATATTGGGAACATGTTTCCTGCCTCTAACGTGTCCAACCCCTTAATAATCTTATACGTTTCGATAAGATCTCCTCTCATCCTTCTAAATTCCAGTGTATACAAGCCTAGTCGCTCCAGTCTTTCAACATACGACAGTCCCGCCATTCCGGGAATTAACCTAGTAGGTACATGGATAGGATAGGCTTTGAGCGATACGGGCCAAATGCAGGCAGGTGGGACTAGTGCAGATGGGGCTCGTCGGTCGGTGTGGGAAGGTTGGGCCGAAGGGCCTGTCTCCACGATGTGTGACTCTACAACTATGATTCTATGAATCTCCTTCGGACAGAGTAGCACTGAGTAATAGACTGGAAGAAGACATAAAGATGCATGCTGTGACAAGTGGCGGGACCATTTATTACAAAAAAACGGTGAAATGACACTTCTGCAGAAAGAAAAAGAGATATCGCAGATTAACTGGTACATTCAGCAGAAAATAGACGTACAAGTGCACATAAATCCTTGAAAATGACAGGGAATGGTGACAATGAAGCAGAGAGGATTGACAAATATTAAGCACAGGGTACAAAAACATGAAAATTATGTTAAACCTGTACATAATGTGTTTGGTGACCGATGGAATATTGCATCCAATCCTGGTTTCATAAAGTCACAAGGCCATAAAGGCTTGGGATAGAGTGGGTGTGGAGAGGATGTTTCCACTAGTGGGAGAGTCTAGGACTAGAGGTCACAGTCTCAGAGTTAAAGGACGTTCTTTTAGGAAGGAAATGAGGAGGAGTTATAACATTATTAAGGGGTTGGACACGTTAGAGGCAGGAAACATGTTCCCAATAATGGGGGAGTCCAGAACCAGGGGCCACAGTTTAAGAATAAGGGGTAGGCCATTTAGAACTGAGATGAGGAAAAACTTTTTCACTCAGAGAGTTGTGAATCTGTGAAATTCTCTGCCTCAGAAGGCAGTGGAGGCCAATTCTCTGAATGCATTCAAGAGAGAGCTGGATAGAGCTCTTAAGGATAGCGGAGTCAGGGGGTATGGGGAGAAGGCAGGAACGGGGTACTGATTGAGAATGATCAGCCATGATCACATTGAATGGCGGTGCTGGCTCGAAGGGCCGAATGGCCTCCTCCTGCACCTATTGTCTATTGTCTATTGCACAGGTGTCAAACACAAGGCCCGCGGGCCGAATGCGGCCCGCCACGTCATTTTATGCGGCCCGCGAGAGCTTAATTGTCATTAGTCGTATATCTTTTAAGTTACAGACATTTTTAACTTTCAAACTTTCATTTCTAAACACATTTTTCCAAGTGCTGTGCGTCTGACGTCACCACGCACGGCACGGCCTCTCCTCACTCGCACAAACAAGATGGACGCCGTTAGCGGAGCTGCCTGCCCGCAATCACCGCCTCCCCTCCCCGCTCTCCCACCCCCGGGGGGCACTGTCTCCCGAGCAGGAGGGAGATGGTCGGACTGATGGTCCTCATCCTTCCCTTCCGTCCCTTCAACCCATGCCACGGCGTCCTCGAGTCCCCCCTTCCACCGATGGCGGCATCGACGAGGGCCGCTGCCACCGACGGCCCGTCGCGTCGCGTCTTCAGACTGCGCGCCTCCCGCAGCGCCTCTCTCCTCTCTCCCCCCGCTTCTCTCCCCTCCCGACGCTCCCAGACCGGCCCCGCCCGACTCGAGTAGTCCCACCTCCGCCGTCCGACTCCAGTAGTCCGGGGCTGCCTCCTCCATCCACGCTCGGTAAGTGCCTTTCGCCGCCAACAGCTCCACGGAGGGGAGGGGAGTGGACGTGGGGCCGAGTGGGGGGAAGGGAGGGAAGGGTGTGAGGGGGGAGGGAAGGGTGGGAGGGGGGAGGAGAGAATGGGATTATGGGGGGGGGTGGGGGGAGGAGAGAGTGGGGGAAAGGGGGGGAGAGTGAGAGTGGGTGAGGAGAGAGTAGGGGGAGAGTGGGACTGGGGAGGGGGACAGCGGGGGGTGGTTGGGGGAAGAGAGAGCGGGGGTGGGGGGAAGGGGAACAGTGGGGGTCAGGGAAGAGGGAGGAGTGGGGGTGGGAGGAGCAGAGAGTGGGGGTGGGAGGGAGAGTGGGACTGGGGAGGGGGGTGGTGGGGGGGGAAGAGAGTGGGGGTGGGAGGAGCAGTGAGTGGGGGTGGGGGGAAGGGGACAGTGGGGGTCAGGGAAGAGTGGGGGGGGGGAAGGGGACTGAGAGTGAAAGGGGGAGGAGGGAGTGGGGGAAGAGGGAGGGGGTGGGGAGGAGTGAGGGAGGAGGGAGAGCAGAGGGGGTGTGGGGGCTGGTGATGGGGAAGAGAGAGTGGGGGTGGGAGGGAAAGGTGGGTAATGGGTAAGGGGACAGTGAGAGTGAAAGGAGGGGGAGGGTGGGGAGAGGAGAGAGGGAGTGTGGAAGCTCCTATAGCTTCTTTAATCTCTCTGTTGGAGGAAACAACTTCTTGTAACTGTGTGGAAAAGTCATTTCTCAGCGCTTGTATGGCTGACAAAATCAGACTCTCGTCATGGTTAATGTCTTCTTGAGCGAGCATATCTTTAGGGCCCATTGGGTCCTCTGTAGCATTTCAGCATCTGTCTTTTTCTGGTATTTAGCTCGGCTTTTCGCTCGATCTTTCGACATCATAAGAGATACGGATGCCTTAATAAATGTTTCGGTCATAAATAGTTTGGTCTATACGTCGGAATATTAAAAAATATTTTGAATTTGCCGGAGCCTTGGCCCACACGATTGATCAGTTGAACGTCATAACCGGAAGTCCATCATTGACTGTGTTATTCCTTTACTGTTACTGTTGACTGGTCTGCTGGGAGCAGTGCTGGTTGTGCAGTCTCACAGCAGCGGGAAGGAAGGACCTCCTGTATCTCTCCTTCACGCACTTGGGGTGAAGGAGTCTGTCACTGAAGGAGCTACTCAGTGCAGTGACAGTGTCGTGCATGGGGTGGGAGTCGTTGTCCAGCAGCGATGTTAGCTTTGCCATCATCCTCCTCTCTCCCACCACCTGCACTGAGTCGAGGGGGGCAACCCAGGACAGAGCTGGCCTTCCTGACCAGCTTGTCGAGTCTCTTCCCCTTCCGCCGCTGAGATGCTGCTGCTCCAGCAGACCACTCCATAGAAAATGGCCGATGAAACCACCGTGTTGTAGAAGGTCCTTAGGCAGCATTTTATGGAGGGAAATGGACAATGTTTCAGGTCGGGACCCTTCTTCAGGCAGTAAATTGTCAATTGGTGAATACTCTCACGAGGTAATTGTGCCTGCAGAGGGCTTTTCTTGGTCCAGTATACCTGTGATATTTAAAATCCATTCAAACAATTTAATTTAAGTGCCAGAGGAAATGTGAAGTGTCAGAGGAACAGTTTAATTAAAGTACCATCGACCATTGAAGAAACTCAAATCAGCACAGCAAGCTGATTGCCCATGTCAATGATTTCCAAATGGAAGATTTTTGACTGACTTCAATGATTTTGCAGCCAGATTCACAGTGACAGTCATAATCATACTTTGTTAGCCAAGTATGTTTTGCAACGCACGAGGAATTTAATTTGCCGCACAGTCATAACGATAAAAAGCAACAGGACACACAAAATACATGTTAACATGAACATCCCCCACAGTGACTCCTCTACATTCCTCACTGTGATGGAAGGGAAAACAAAGTTCGATCTCTCCCTTCTTTGTCCTCCAACGGTCGGGGGCCTCGAACCTTTCGTTGACGGGACGATCTTGACTCTCGTAGCCGGCGGCGAGCCTTCCTCGTCGGGGCGATCAAGCTCCTGCATCGGGGAGGGGGGGAATCTCAGCTCCCCCCCCGTGCCGGGCGATCTACCCCGGGTCGGGGCTTGTCGAACCTCGTGCGGCTTTTGGAGCTTCCCGACATCGATCTCAACCCGAGACGGCGAGCTCCTCGATGTTGAAGTCCGCAGGCCACGGTTGGAGCGTCGATCCCAGGCAAGGGATCGCACACTCAGATGGTAAGTCCACGCTCAAATTATATTGAGCTCAAATCATATTGGCTCAAATTATATTATAGGGGTCACAGTTTAAGGATAAGGGGGATGTCTTTTAGGACCGAGATGAGAACTTTTTTTTTCACACAGAGAGTGGTGAATCTGTAGTATTCTCTGCCACAGAGGGTAGTTGAGGCCAGTTCATTGGCTATATTTAAGAGGGAGTTAGATGTGGCCCTTGTG
This sequence comes from Rhinoraja longicauda, assembly GCF_053455715.1. Taxonomy (NCBI): domain Eukaryota; kingdom Metazoa; phylum Chordata; class Chondrichthyes; order Rajiformes; family Arhynchobatidae; genus Rhinoraja; species Rhinoraja longicauda. The sequence goes on along the minus strand of NC_135955.1, from coordinate 5,984,879 downwards.
GCTAAAGGGATCAGGTGGTATGGAGAGAAGGCAGGTACGGGATACTGAGTTGGATGATCAGCCATGATCATATTGAATGGCGGTGCAGGCTCGAAGGGCCGAATGGCCTACTCCTGCACCTATTTTCTATGTTTCTATGTTTCTATATTAAATATAATTTTCCACAAAAAAAACATCTGCTCAAAGTAACAATTTTATAACGTAGAACATCACTGCGTTTTAGATTATTAAGGTGGCGGGCAGAACGAGTTTTACTGGTGTTGCCTCTGTTGGCTGGTTAATCTTTTCAGATTCTCTTTCTAATGTTACACGCAGGTGAACAACGACATGATCACCAGAACGGCAACATGTCGTGAAGTCCCTTGTGTCTGCTTCCCATTTAGTTAGGTCATGGCTTAATGGCTCGCCAATCAAAAATCTCCATACATCTTAGCTTTGAAATGTTCATCTGACTCTTAGCGTTTTTTGATGAATGGTGTTCCAGATTTTACATCAGTTAACGCAAAGGTTGAGCAGCTTTCTGCAGGATTCCCACTCGTGAAGAAGCTATTTCTATCGGTCTACTCTAATGACCTCTTTATCCCTTGGGATCACCAGAGAATCTTTGACGCTCAAGGGAACGCAAGGCTAGTTTGGTGCCGTGTGCACTCATAACTCAATGCTTTGTACGCCTCGACTTTATTCATCCACACGGAGCAATTTGCGGAGTTTGGTTTAGTTCAGTTTAGTTTAGAGATACAGCTCGGAAACAGGCCCTTCGGCCCACCGGGTCCGCGCCGACCAGCGATCCCCGCACACTAACACTATCCTACATTTTTTTTACGTTTACCAAGCCACTTAACCTACATACCTGTACGCCTTTGGAGTGTGGGAGGAAACCGAAGATCTCGGAGAAAACCCACGCAGGTCACGGGGAGAACGTACAAATTCCGTACATACGGCGCCCGTAGTCAGGATGGAACCCGGGTCTCCGGCGCTGCAAGTGCTGTAATAGACAATAGACAATAGACAATAGGTGCAGGAGGAGGCCATTCGGCCCTTCCGCCATTCAACGTGATCATGGCTGATCATTCTCAATCAGTACCCTGTACCTGCCTTCTCCCCATACCCCCTGACTCCGCTATCCTTAAGAGCTCTATCTAGCTCTCTTGAATGCAACAACTCTCTTAAGGCAACAACTCTACCGCTGCGCCACCGTGCCGCTCAAATTATGGTCTCCCAGCTATAGGAAGCATGGTGTTAAGTTGGAAAGGGTGCAGAGAAAAATCAGGAGGGTTTTGCTGGGACTGGAGGTGCTTGTGCTGTGAGGTGAGGCTGGGTAGGCCGGGACCGTACCCTTGGTCCCTGGGTGACCAAGGACTGACCTATCTCATCGGGAAGGCTGGCTCCGTGCTGGGGGCGGAGTTGGAGTTGGATTCATGGGGAGGTGGGTCTTGGAAGGGAGGGATGCTCCTCAAACTGTGGGGCATCCTAGACAATACCGCTCACCTCCTCCATGACACACTGGTCAACCTGAGGAGCACCTTCAGCAACAGACTGATCCCACCGAGATGCAGCACAGAACGAACGCCACAGGAGATCCTTCTTCCCTGTGGCTATCAAACTGCACAACTCCTCCCCCTTCTGTCGTGGGGTAGACTGAGACTGACTCCCCTCCCCCCATCCCCCCATCCCCCCATCCCCCCATCCCCCCATCCCCCTGCCCAATCTTTACACATTCCTCCTCGTCATTTTAATTTCATGTTTCATGTATCTTGTGTTTTATGACTGTTGGCAGATCAGTTTCCCTCCTGGGATAAATAAAGTTCGATCGTATCGTATCGTAACAGAGGTCTATAAAGCCATGAGGCGCATAGATAAGTTAAATGGCCACAAGCTTTTTCCCACTTTCTTTTAGTTTTACTCTAGGTTAGTTTATTATTGTCACATGTACTGAGGTGCAGTGAAAAGCTATTTTGTTGCGTGCGATCCTGTCAGCAGAAAGATTACAATCGAGCCGTCCTCAGTGTACACACAGGATAAAGGGAATAATGTTTAGTCCAGTAAAGTCTGATAAAAGGTAGTCTGATAAAAGCAAGCATGCAGGTACAGCAGGCAGTGAAGAAAGCCAATGGAATGTTGACATTCATAACAAGAGGAGTTCAGTATAGGAGCAAAGAGGTCCTTCTACAGTTGTACAGGGCCCCAGTGAGACCGCACCTGGAGTACTGTGTGCAGTTTTGGTCTCCAAATTTGAGGACGGACATTCTTGCTATTGAGGGCGTGCAGCGTAGGTTCACCAGGTTAATTCCAGGAATAGCGGGACTGTCGTATGTTGAAAGACTGGTGCGACTAGGCTTGTATACGCTGGAATTTAGAAGGATGAGAGGGGATCTTATTGAAACATATAAGATTATTAAAGGGTTGGACACGTTAGAGGCAGGAAACATGTTCCCAATGTTGGGGGAGTCCAGAACCAGGGCCCACAGTTTAAGAATAAGGGGTAGGCCATTTAGAACGGAGATGAGGAAAAACGTTTTCACTCAGAGAGTTGTGAATCTGTGGAATTCTCTGCATCAGAAGGCAGTGGAGGCCAAGTCTCTGAATGCATTCAAGAGAGAGCTAGATAGAGCTCTTAAGGATAGTGGAGTCAGGGGTTATGGGGAGAAAGATGGAACGGGGTACTGATTGAGAATGATCAGCCATGATCACGGTGAATGGCGGTGCTGGCTCGAAGGGCCAAATGGCCTCCTCCTGCACCTATTGTCTATTGTCTATTGAGTCATTTGCCTGCAGTTGGTTGTAAATTAGGACGGGTTGTAAATTAGGACGGGTTGCACGGTGGCGCAGCGGTAGAGTTGCTGCCTTACAGCGAATGCAGCGCCGGAGACCCGGGTTCAATCCCGACTACAGGTGCTGTCTGTACGGAGTTTGTACGTTCTCCCCGTGACCTGCGCGGGTTTTTCTTAGAGATCTTTGGTTTCCTCCCTCATTCCTAAGACGTACAGGTTAGTAGTTCAATTGGCTTGGTGTAAGTGTAAATTGTCCCCCCCCCTCGTGTGTGTGTGTAGCATAGTGTTAATGTGCGGGGATCGCTGGTCGGCGCGGACTCGGTGGGCCGAAGGGCCTGTTTCTGTGCTGTATCTCCAATGTAAAAAAAAAAAAAAACGAAATCTGAGAGATCCTAAGGACATTAAAGCTGCCGATGAATGAATTCGAGATCATTTTGTTTTTGCCTCGGTGGTTGCAAGATTCCATGGGAAATGTCGGACGCACAGATGGGATAATCGGGGCCACTCGTTAACAGCTGCCAGCCTGATCACTCGTTAGCAGCTGATGTCTCCCTTAAAACAAAATGACACTGGTGTGCGGGCCACCGAAATAGCATCTGAGTGCATCAAATAGCGGATGCATCAAATCCATTCCAAAGATATCACTCGATCACGCGGGATTCTCTTGTCGACATGCAAGAGGGTTGTAATTCTGCAAGGGGCTCCGACTGGAAATGATGTCTAAAGTATTGACACTGATAAGAACCACGCTGCCAATTCAGGTGACACTTCCAAGGCGTGAACATGAAAGCTGATGAATAAGCAATGAAGCTGGGCAACACGGTTCAGGTTAAGTATAAGATGCTGATACCTTGGTTAATATTTATGTGATTCCCCACCAACAAAGATGGTTGAACATCATTTTATAGGGAACTAGACCAAGTGGACATGTTGGACATGTCGTGGTCACTGTCGTGGTCATTGTCATGGTCACTGTCGTGGTCATTGTCGTGGTCATTGTGGTCATTGTGGTGGTCATTGTCGTGGTCACTGTTGTGGTCATTGTCATGGTCATTGTGGTCATTGTCATGGTCACTGTCGTGATCATTGTGGTCATTGTCATGGTCATTGTCGTGGTCATTGTCGTGGTCACTGTCATGGGCACTGTCGTGGTCATTGTTGTGGTCATTGTGGTCATTGTCATGGTCATTGTGGTCATTGTCGTGGTCATTGTTGTGGTCATTGTCGTGGTCATTGTGGTCACTGTGGTGGTCATTGTCGTGGTCACTGTTGTGGTCATTGTCATGGTCATTGTGGTCATTGTCATGGTCACTGTCGTGATCATTGTGGTCATTGTCATGGTCATTGTCGTGGTCATTGTCGTGGTCACTGTCATGGTCATTGTCGTGGTCATTGCCGTGGTCATTGTCATGGTCATTGTCGTGGTCATTGTCGTGCTCACTGTCGTGGTCATTGTGGTCATTGTTGTGGTCATTGTCATGGTCATTGTCGTGGTCATTGTCGTGGTCATTGTCGTGGTCATTGTGGTCATTGTCGTGGTCATTGTCGTGGTCATTGTGGTCATTGTCGTGGTCATTGTCGTGGTCATTGCCGTGGTCATTGTCGTGGTCATTGTCGTGGTCATTGTCATGGTCATTGTCGTGCTCACTGTCGTGGTCATTGTCATGGTCATTGTCGTGGTCATTGTGGTAATTGTCGTGGTCATTGTGGTAATTGTCGTGGTCGTTGTCATGGTCATTGTCGTCATTGTCGTGGTCATTGTCGTGGTCATTGTCGTGGTCATTGTCGTGGTCATTGTTGTGGTCATTGTGGTCATTGTCATGGTCATTGTCGTGGTCATTGTCATGGTCATTGTCATGGTCATTGTCGTGGTCATTGTCATGGTCATTGTGGTCATTGTCGTGGTCATTGTTGTGGTCATTGTCGTGGTCATTGTGGTCATTGTGGTGGTCATTGTCGTGGTCACTGTTGTGGTCATTGTCATGGTCATTGTGGTCATTGTCATGGTCACTGTCGTGATCATTGTGGTCATTGTCATGGTCATTGTCGTGGTCATTGTCGTGGTCATTGTCGTGGTCATTGCCGTGGTCATTGTCATGATCATTGTCGTGGTCATTGTCGTGGTCACTGTCGTGGTCATTGTCGTGGTCATTGTCGTGCTCACTGTCGTGGTCATTGTCGTGCTCACTGTCGTAGGGTAAAAGAACATTTTGGCGATCTGCTATGACGTTTGCCGGCAGTCTCCTTAACAATCGCGTAACTGGGACAGGCCCTTTAAGATTATTTTTTATAGCAATGCTGTCCTGATTAGATTTCGCTTCACTGCTGTAGTGAATCTATTTCATTTGATATTAATTAATCCGAGAACGATTAATTTTGAAGCATGAACTAATTGAGATCATAACCCTGCTACTTTGATCTCTGCACAAGCATAATGACTGCTTGCATGTAAATGCCTTTGAGTGTTTAATGCGATTTTATCTCTTTCATAAAGGAATGACTCAAACTGTTGCACCTGTCCCACTCGATCCATTCATCCAGTTCCTGTGAAGATTATTCTAACTTGCTTTTGAAATACGGGTGATGGTGTGGTGTCCAGATATGTCGTCTGTCAGTTGCCCTGAGGCCAGCAAAGAGTCATACAGCATCGAAACAGGCCCTTCGGCCCATCGTTGGGGCGGCAGTGGCAGAGATGCTGCCTTACAGCGCCGGAGACCCAGGTCTGACCCTGACAACGGGTGCTGTCAATCTGAAGAAGGGTCTCGACCCGAAACATCACCCATTCCTTCTCTCCTGAGATGCTGCCTGACCCGCTGAGTTACTCCAGCATTTTGTGACATAAATACCCCTGACAACGGGTGCTGTCTGTTTCGGAGTTTGTACGTTCTCCCTGTGATCGCGTGGGTTTTCCCCGGGGCGCTCAGGTTTCCTGTCACACTCCAAAGACGTGCAGGTTTGTAGGTTTGTCGGCTTCAGTAATAAAAGATTGCAGCGTTTCCCGAGTGCGTAGGATAGTGCTAGTGAGCGGGGTGATCGCTGGTCGGCACAGACTCAGTGGGCCGAAGGGCCTGTTTCCACGCCCTATCTCCAAAGTCTACAGTAGAGTCAACCATGCTAACAAAGATATCATCTACCTGTATACTAAAACTCTCGTTTGTTTGTTCCTGAACTGCAATTTTAGGCCCACCTTACTCACCGTCACCCCATGGATTAAGTTTCATTCAAATCGGTGTTATATTTTTAAAGTTATTCACATTTTAAAGTTTAACATCAGGGAGGGGGGATGGGGGTGGAGAGAGGGAGGAAGAGAGGGGGGAAGAGAGGGGGGAAAGGGAGAGGGAGGGGGAAAGGGAGGGGGAGGGGAAAAGGGGGAGTGGAGGGGAGAGGGGAGGGGAAGTGGTGGGGAAGTGGGGGGGGTGGAGAGAGGGGAGGGGGATGGGGGATGGGGGGTGGAGAGAGGGGGGGAAGAGAGGGGGGGATAGGGAGGGAGGAGGAGGGGGAGGGGAGAAGGGGGAGTGGAGGGGGAGAGGGGAGGGGAAGTGGGGGTTGGGGGTGGAGAGAGGGGGAGGGGAGATGGAGGGGGAAGGGAGGGGGATGGAGATGGGGGGGCCAATGAGCAGGGAGGGAGGGGCTGGAGAATGGGGGAGGGGGGGAGGGGGGAGGGGGGCAGGGAGGGAGGAGGGGTGGAGGGGGGTGGAGAGGGTGCTGCACCAATGCAGGAGAGGTTTGGGCCCAACGGGTCCACTTGGTCTAGTATCCCTCTAAATGCACTTACTATAATTCTTTCAATTCATCGAATATTCACCCTAATAAACCTATAATCAAGCTTGTGGAATATATAGCATGTCCATTAATTAATAAATACCACAAAACATTTCATCGTTATTATTATTACGATCTTGAAAACTGCTTTAGAAATGCCTTGCCGAATTTCCTTCATTGGATTTCTAAGTCGGATCATTCCAGGGACCCACTGTATTCCCCATGTAACAGGCAAATAAAACTAGAGGACATAGATTTAGGATAGGAGGTGAGATTTAGAGGGAATCGGAGGTGGACTCTTTCCACCCAGAGCAGTGAGTTGCTGGAATACACTGGTGGAGAGATTGTCAGAAGGAGTCACTGACAGCATTCATGTTGAGAAATGATCGGAGCAGAATTAGGCCACTCGGCCCATCACGTCTACTCCGCCATTCAATCATGGCTGATCCATCTCTCCCTCTCAACCCCATTCTCCTGCCTTCTCCCCACAACCCCTGACACTTTTATTTATGTGTGCAAACAAACACTTGGATCAGCTGAGTTTAAAAGGTTTTCCAAGAGCAGGAAGATCAGGATTCATCGTGGACAGTGCATTACCTTTCCGAAGAAGGGTCTCGACCCGAAACATCACCTATTCCTTATTCTCCAGAGATGCTGCCTGTCCCGTTGAGTTACTCCAGTATTTTGTGGCTATCACAGCACGGACCGGGTTGGCTGAGTGGCCTGTTTCTATTCTAGATAGCTCTGTGAGTTTACGAATTAGAGCGATCTTCTAGAATTTCTGCTGAGAGAACTCTGAAGGAAAATCAAAGGGACTTTAAAAAAGGAATTTCATGTTTCATTTTAATTTCCTTTGGTTTATTTTTATTAATGGCGTGGAGGATTGATTTACAAACAAAAACAATAGACAATAGGCAATAGGAGGAGGCCATTCGGCCCTTCGAGCCAGCACCGCCATTCAAAGTGATCATGCCTGATCATCCATGGTCCTGAGTGGAGGGTTTCTTTTGAGAAAGGGAGGCTATTTGCTGCATCTTTCAGGAGTCAACAGAAATGTTATATCAAAGTGGGCCTACCAATACATATATATTTGTAAGGTATCACAAAATGCTGGAGTAACTCAGCAGGTCAGACAGCATCTAGGAGAGGACTGTAGAAGGGTCAGTCTGTAGAAGGGTCTCGACCCGAAACGTCACCCATTCCCTCTCTCCAGAGACGCTGCCTGACCCGCTGAGTTACTCCAGCATTTTGTGATACCTTCGATTTGTACCAGCATCTGCAGTTATTTTCGTACATATATATTTTTTTAATATCACTGTTACTACCTCTGCGCTGAATAGCCTTAAAAAAAACTGATGAAGAACTGATAAAGAACAAATCGAGGTGATTTCTCACACGCCATTAAATGGAGGCAGGCTTCATGAAGGATGTAGCCGCAAACTCCAAACACTTTGACAGCCTTGCTAAAATTGGGGGCGATGTTACAAATGTCAGCTCTGGCTTCAATAGCTTTTCAGGCAACTTCAGTATTCAGCGACATTCCTAAGTGCTAAAACTGACAAATCATTAAAGCAACTTCAACAGCCTGACGCGGGAGAAGACGGCAGGGGGAAGAGAAGAAGGCATTCTGGCCTTCCATCACAGTGAGGAGGTGACTGGAGGAGACTCACTGTGATGGATGATCTTTTTTAAATGATGTTGAGTTTTGTGATTGTGTGTTTTATTGCATTCTCCTTTATTGCCTCTCATTGTTGACTGCGGGTAACGGAATTTTGTCCAAAAACAATGGTTTTTGGATGACAATAATGGCTATTCTATTCTATTCTGGAATAGTTTGCCTTCTGCCATTAAATCTGGAGAAAATCTTAGGATGCGATTTGATACGATGGAACTTTGTTTATCCCAGGAGGGAAATTAACTTGTCAACATCATAAAACACACAAAATACATGAAACATGAAAATATAATGAGATGTAAAGGCTTTGGGGATGATGCAAAGATTGAGGAGGCGGGGGGAGGGGGCGGGGGGGGGGCGGGGGGGGGGGGGGAGGGGGGAGGGGGGGTCAGTCTCAGTCTACCCCACGACAGAAGGGGGAGGAGTTGTACAGTTTGATAGCCACAGGGTAGAAGGATCTCCTGTGGCATTCTGTGCTGAGCATCTCGGTGGGAACCAGTCTGTTGCTAGAAGGTACTCCTCAGGTTGGCCGTGTGTCATGGAGGGGGTGAGCTGTATTGTCCAGATGCCCCGCAGTTTGAGGAGCATCCCTCCCTTCCAAGACCCCTCCCGTGAATATACAATGGACAATAGACAACAGCTGCAGGAGGAGGCCATTCGGCCCTTCGAGCCAGCAGCCGCCATTCAATGTGATCATGGCTTGATCATTCTCAATCAGTACCCCGTTCCTGCCTTCTCCCCATACCCCCTGACTCCGCTATCCTTAAGAGCTCTATCTAGCTCTCTCTTGAATGCATTCAGAGAATTAGCCTCCACTGCCTTCTGAGGCAGAGAATTCCACAGATTCACAACTCTCTGACTGAAAAAAGTTTTTCCTCATCTCCGTTCTAAATAGCCTACCCCTTATTCTTAAACTGTGGCCCCTGGTTCTGGACTCCCCCAACATTGGGAACATGTTTCCTGCCTCTAACGTGTCCAACCCCTTAACAATCTTATACGTTTCGATATAAGATCCCCTCTCATCCTTCTAAATTCCAGTGTATACAAGCCTAGTCGCTCCAGTCTTTCAACATATGACAGTCCCGCCATTCCGGGAATTAACCTAGTAAACCTATGCTGCACGCCCTCAATAGCAAGGACGTCCTTTCCCTCCCGCCCACTCCATCCCCCCTCCCTCCCTCCCCCTCCAGTCCCCCCTCCAGTCCCCATTCCCCTCCCCTTTCCCTCCCTGCCCACTCCATCCTCCTCCCTCCCTCCCCCTCCCTCCTCCCCTCCCCTTCCCTCCCCTCCCCTTCCCTCCCCTCCCTCCCCTCCCTCCTCCCCTCCCCTCCACCCCCCTCTCCCCCTCCCCTTCCCCCCCTCCCTCCTCCCCTTCCCCCCTCCCTCCTCCCCCTCCTCCCCTCCCTCCTCCCCTCCCCTCTACCCCCCTCCCCTCCCCCTCCCCACCCTCCTTGTCCTCTCTCCCCTCCATCCCTCCCTACCCCTCCCCCCCTCCTCCCTCCCTAGAGATGGATTTATACTTTAAAATGTGAATGACTTTTAAAATATAACACTTATTTCAATGAAACTTCTTCATTAGCACCAAAGGGACGACGGTGAGTAAGTGGGCCTAAAATTGCCACGCTACCGTGTACCGTTTTGGCTGTAGTTCAGGACAAACAAACAAAACAAACGCGAGTTTTAGTACATAGATTTCCAACGTATTAATAATTGATTCACATGGATTCTGTAAAATTCTTTTGATCGGGTTAACAGGCACTCATGTATGAGGCTGCTCGAAAACAAAAATTAATCAGGACTTGAATAAAATTTACAGACCATTATGAATTGCAAAACGCCATCTATTCATTAAAGAGGTTTCATAAGTGCAGTTCCGTTGCCTTCTCCAAACATCAAAGGGAAAAACAAGTTACTAAAAGGACTACCTGAAGATATGCAAACAGTAGTCAGGAAAGCAGGGGCAATTATATGCATTGTTGCTAAGTTACTGAACTGATTTCCCTCGTCAGCTTCCACCGCCAAAGCAGCGATCTGAGTTTCATCTCCAAGGAATTTTATTCGAGTGATTAGCTGGAGATGGAATTAGAGCTAGTATCAAGAATAGAAAACACGGAACTGTAGGACTGCTGGACAAGGCAACCAGTACGGGCGGGCACGGTGGCGCAGCGGTAGAGTTGCTGCCTTACATTGAATGCAGCGCCGGAGACCCGGGTTCCATCCCGACTATGGCGCCGTTTGTACGGAGTTTGCACGCTCTCCCCGTGACCTGCCTGGGTTTCTTCCAAGATCTTCGGTTTCTTCCCACACTCCAAAGACGTGCAGGTTTGTAGGTTAATTGGCTGGGTATAAATGTAAAAATTGTCCTAGTGTGTGTAGGATAGTGTTAGTGTGCGGGGATCGCTGGTCGGCGCGGACCCGGTGGGCCGAAGGGCCTGTATCTCAGAACTAAGTTTCACCAATGCCTTCAATGAAAGAAATCTTGGCATCTTTGAGCTGCCTGGCCTACCTGGGGCTTGTTCACAAAATGCTGGAGTAACTCAGCAGGTCAGGCAGCATCTCAGGAGAGAAGGAATGGGCGACGTTTCGGGTCGAGACCCTTCTTCAGTCTGAAGAAATGAATAAATACCTTTGATTTGTACCAGCATCTGCAGTTATTTTCTTACACTACCTGGGGCTTGTGATCGTTGACTTCCTCGGATCGACCCAACAGTCCACCAACATGGATCTATACAAAAAGCTGGAGTAACGCAGTGGGTCAAACAGCATCTCTTGAGAAAGGGAATAGGTGACGTTTCGGGTCGAGAAGAAGGGTCTCCAGTGATGCTGTCTGACCTGTTGAGTCACTTCAGCTTTTTGTGTCTATCTTCGGTTTAAACCAGCAAAGATCCAGAGCTTAGTGTTGTGTTGTGTTCAAGGGCCTGGCGTTGGGTTTAGCTCAGTTTAGTTTAGAGATACAGCGCGGAAACAGGCCCTTTCGGCCCACCGAGTCCGCGCCGACCAGCGATCCCCGCACACTGACGCTATCCTACACCCACTAGGGACAATTTATACATTTACCAAGTCAATTAACCTACATACCTGTACTGCACGTCTTTGGAGCGTGGGATGAAACCGAAGATCTCAGAAGGAAAACCCACGCAGGTCCACGGGGGGAACGTACAAACTCCGTACAGGCGGCGCCCGTAGTCCGGGATGAACCCGGGTTTCTGGCGCTGCATTCGCTGAAAGGCAGCAACTCTACCGTCGCGCCACCGTGCCCGCCCATAAAGGGTTCTTGGGAAGAAGCTATTCTTGAATCTGGTAGTGTAGGAAATAACTGCAGATGCTGGTACAAATCGAAGGCATTTATTTTCACACAATGCTGGAGTAACTCAGCAGGTAAGGCAGCTGCCCTGAGAAATCTGCCGGCATCTCTTGAGAAAGGGAATAGCTGGCCTGCTGAGTTACTCCAGCATTTTGTGAAAAATAAATACCTTCTTGAATCTGGTGGCCACGGTTTTCAGGATCCTATACCTTCTTCCAAACAGGAAGAGAGAATGTGGCAGGGGCAGTCAGGGAGGGTGCGGTCCGTGATGATGCTGGCTGGCGTTTAGCGGCAGCACTCTTGTTTGTTTGTTTGTTTTGTTCCAGAATTACAGCCAAACCGGTACACGATAGCGCGACAATTTTAGACCCACCTTACTCACCGTCGTCCCTTTGGTGCTAAGAAATTTAATTGAAGTCGGTGTTATATTTTTAAAGTTATTCCCATTTTAAAGTTTAAATCTATCTCCTAGGGAGGGAGGGGGAGGGAGAGAGGAGGGAGGGGGGATAGAGGAGGGGGAGGAGGGAGGGGGGGAGGGGAGGGGACGAAGTAGGGGGAGCGAGGGGGGAGGGGATGGGGGAGGGGAGGGGAGAGGGAGGGAGGTAGGGGGGGAGGGGGGGGGGGGGTGGGGGAGAGGGAGGGGAGGGGAAGGAGAGGAGAGGGGGAGGGGGGAGGGGGAGGGGGGGAGGGGGGAGGGAAGAGGGGGGGAGGATAAGGGTGGTTGGAGAGTATATAAGGGGGGTTGAGTGGGTGGAGGAAGGGGGATGGGGGTGGGGAGGGGGGTAGGGTGGGGAGAGGGGGAGAGGGGAGGGGGGGAGGAGAGGGTGCTGCACCAATGCAGGAGAGGTTTGGGCCCAACGGGTCCACTTGGTCTAGTGTATCAATAAAATCATCTCGCATTCTTCTATCCAGAGTGTGTACGCACAACTGAAGCTCTGTGTGTCTTCATTGCGTAACTCCTTCCAGGAGCCTTCTGAAAGTCATTGGTAAGATTCCACACCAGAGAAGTACCCTTGTGGCGTGGGTAATTGTTCTGAATTATTAAAGATAAAGGATAAGGGGAAATGGTGGAGTTGCTGCCTCGAGACCCGGGTTCGATCCTGACTACGGGCGCCGTCTGTACGGAGTTTGTACGTTCCCCCCGTGACCTGCGTGGGTTTTCTCCGGGTGGCTCCGGTTCCTCCCACACTCCAAAGACGCACAAGTCTGTAGGCTGATTGGCTTTTGGTAAAGATTGTAAATCGTCCTCGGTGTGTGGGGGATAGTGTTAGTGTACGGGGAGGGGCTATCACTGCTGGTGGGCCGAAGGGCCTGTTTCCCGCGCTGTATCTCGAAACAAAACTTGAAAAAATTGAAAAGGATTCGAAGTGGTGAAGGCAGTGCCTGAGGAATCAGTGTCGAGACTTGTTATCTCAACATGTAATAATAACATTGTTGAACGAGCAGAGGTTTGTACCCTACAAGATTATTCCGAATGTCACCACTTCAGTGGAGAGTTCTCCAGATGAGAGCAGGGCATACATAACATGGCAACAGATAAAGCAACCAGAACTGATTGAATTCAAGATGTGGAATCACACATTGCACTCAGAACACTAAATCCTAACATTTCTTAGAGGAGGCTGGGAACTGGGGAGAAACAAAGAGATTATGTTCTTGCACATGTCACTATTGGCAAAGGTGAATTGAATGTTATACTTTATCTGAAAGGTCTTGAAAGGCAATTGGACAGAAGTTGTGCTTCAGTCTTTAGTTTAGTTTAGTTTAGTTTAGAGATACAGTGCAGAAACAGGCCCTTTGGCTCACCGGGTCCGCGCCGACCAGCGATCCCCGCGCACTAACCCAATCGCACCAGGATAATTTACACTGACGCCAAGCCGATTAACCTACAAACCTGCACGTCTTTGGAGATCTCGAGAAAGCCCACACAGGTCACGGGGAGAACGTACAAACGTCAGTCATGTGAATCATGGTCGGCCCTACAAGAATTCCTCATTCAGTTCTTGCAGCGCCTAAACTCAAAATCTTTCTCTGACCGGCTGTGCAAGTTAGACTGACTCATATTTTCAAAGACTGTTTAGTTTATTGTAAAGGTACCCCAGTTCGGAAACAGACCCTTCGGCCCACCGGGTCCACGTCGACCAGCGACCGACC
>NC_135955.1:5969389-5970713 GCF_053455715.1 Rhinoraja longicauda | reverse complement strand
CACCAAACCCTAACCTATCAGGGGTAGACTAGGGCATTCGATTCAATTTGAGATGCCAGCTATCAAGATCTTATCGAAACGTATAAGATCATTAAGGGGTTGGACACGTTAGAGGCAGGAAACATGTTCCCAATGTTGGGGGAGTCCAGAACCAGGGGCCACAGTTTAAGAATAAGGGGTAGGCCATTTAGAACGGAGATGAGGAAAAACTTTTTCAGTCAGAGAGTTGTGAATCTGTGGAATTCTCTGCCTCAGAAGGCAGTGGAGGCCAATTCTCTGAATGCATTCAAGAGAGAGCTAGATAGAGCTCTTAAGGATAGCGGAGTCAGGGGTATGGGGAGAAGGCAGGAACGGGGTACTGATTGAGAATGATCAGCCATGATCACATTGAATGGCGGTGCTGGCTCGAAGGGCCGAATGGCCCACTCCTGCACCTATTGTCTATTGTCTATTGTCTATTAAGACAGATGTGCATACCAATTCATTCTCCCCCGCACAATTAAAGCATGGAATAGTCTTCGCTTAATTGGCTTGGTAAATGTAAAAATATATATATATTTCCCCGGTGTGTGTAGGATAGGTTAAATATTGGGAAGCTGAATGGCATAATCCTCTTTCCCTATTCCAAACGACTGATTCCTTGCGTAATATTTCCCGTCAGCATGAACTGACGTAATTGGCAGTGAGTCCTCAAGCTAAATCGTGCATCAGCTCCACGATGAAACAAATCCGACCAAGTACAGTTAAAATTATTATTCATCATTACAATCAATTTATGGTCATTGAAAATTCCTAACTACATATTAGCGCTTTGGAAATTACACAGAGGGTGATGTGCAAATAAAGAAGTTGTCGGGAAAAAAATGCTTCAAGCACTTTCAAGTACGTTCCAAAGAGAAAATGCGGTAGGATTTTTTAAGATCATACTAGACCAAGTGGACCCAGTGGGCCCAAACCTCTCCTGCATTGGTGCAGCACCCTCTCCTCCCCCTCTCTCTTCCTCCTCTCCCCTCCCTCCTCCTTCACACTGATGAAGGGTCTCGACCCGAAACGTCACCCATTCCTTCTCTCCAGAGATGCTGTCTGTCCCGCTGAGTTACTCCAGAATTTTGTGTCTACCTTCAATTCCAATGGTAAATGGTTTTATTTATTGACTGGAACGCAGGTCTTTGCTTGCCCTTCTGCATTGAAAGATGTCAGTGAGGGTGTGCAGCACCGTGGTGCCACGGTAGAGTTGCTGCCTTAAAGCGCCCAAGTCCCAGGTTCGATCCTGACCACAGGTGCTGTCTGTGCGGATTTTGCACATTCTCCTTGGGACCACGTG